>NC_026004.2:51313115-51586026 GCF_000442705.2 Elaeis guineensis
AATAGTTCCTCCCCAGGTTCAGGCTTTGCCAACAGCAGGGGTGAGCTAAGGTAGCTTCTTAACTCTTCGAATGCCCGTTGGCATTCAGAGGTCCAACAGAAGTTCTTCGGCTGCTTGAGGGTTTGAAAGAAGGGCAAGCACCGTTCGGCCGACCTCGCAACAAAGCGATTAAGAGCTGCTATCCTTCCTGTGAGGCGCTGAACCTCTTTGATCGACTTTAGGGCGGTCATCTCCTGGATGGCGCGAATTTTCTCTGGATTGGCCTCAATCCCGCGCCCTGATACCATGAAGCCCAGAAATTTTCCTGAGGTTACTCCGAAAGCACATTTAGTTGGGTTCAGCTTCATTCTATACTTTTGGAGAGCGTCAAAGGTCTCCTCGAGGTTGGCGACATGATTTCTGGAAGACTTGCTTTTTACGAGCATATCGTCCACGTAGACCTCCATGTTTCGGTCGATCTGCTCTTTGAAGATTTTGTTCACCAACCGTTGGTAGGTTGCGCCCGCATTCTTGAGGCCGAAAGGCATGACCCTGTAATAGTAAAGGCCCCGATTAGTGATGAAAGCTGTCTTTTCTTCATCTTCCGACGCCATTCTAATTTGATTATAGCCGGAGAACGCATCCATAAAGGTAAGGAGCTCATGGCCTGAGGTCACGTCCACCAGTTGGTCGATTCTGAGAAGGGGGTAGCTGTCCTTTGGACAAGCCTTATTCAGCTTTTTGAAGTCTATGCACATCCTCCACTTGCCGTTTGCTTTTTTGATCAGAACAACATTGGAAATCTAATCAGGATAATTGACTTCCTTAATGAATCCAGCCTTGAGGAGCTTATCCACTTCCTCGGCTATCGCCTTCTGCCTCTCCGGGGCATGACTCCGGATTTTTTCTTTCGTCGGTCGATGCTTTGGATCGACGGCCAGATGATGCTCCATGACTTCCGTGTCAATCCCCGGCATGTCTGCTGGAACCTAAGCGAAAACGTCCGTATTCCTTCGTAGAAAATCAATAAGACGCGTCCGCACCTCCTCCCCCAGGTTGGAGCCAATTAGCGCCACATGCTCCGCGTTCCCACCATTCAAAGGGATTGGTACCAGATCTTCGATTGGGCCGCCCCTTTCTTCGATGAGGTCATCGCGAGTATCTAGTCCATCGACGGGATGGGGTCAGCCTGATCGCTTCTTTGCAAGGCGATATTGTAGCAGTGTCTGGCCAGGGCTTGGTCTCCCCGGACCTCTCCGATCCCCTGGTTGGTGGGGAACTTCAACTTCAAATGGTAGGTCGAAACGACAGCTCGGAGAGCATTGAGGCCGGGTCGGCCAAGGATTGCATTGTAGGCGGATGGCGCCTTCACCACCAAGAAATTCACCAGAACCCTGGATTGCTTTGGATATTGACCCGCGGCCACAGTCAAAGCTATCATTCCTTCCGTCGGAACGGCGTCACCGGTAAACCCTACCAGGGGGGAGCAAATCAGCCTCAGATGATCGTCAAGAGCGGACATTCTTGAAAAGGCGTCGTAGAACAAGATGTCGGCCGAACTTTCGTTGTCGACAAGAATGCGACGGACGTCGTAATTTGCTATATTCAAGGAAACTATGACTGCGTCGTTATGAGGAAATTGGACTCCCTGGGTGTCTTCTTCGGTAAAGGTTATGGGTTCTTCAACCTTTAGCCGCTTGGGGGATACAGACGGTATGTTGGTTGCCTCCCGTCGGGATCCCCCAGAAATGGTGTTGATGGAATCCGATAGAGGCCGATCGTCCGGCCACTCCTTGTCGGCGACCATAGCCGGAGGTAGTTGTGCGAATGCCTCGCGAGAAGGCATCAGATGAAAAAAGGAGTGGGTGCTGGATAAGATGACCGGAGGTGGATCCGTTGAGCGCTCCTTTAAGAACAAGGGTATTGCGAAGACACAGCCCCTTCCTCTAGCGCCAATCCTGTTGGTGCAAAAATCCGCTCGCGTCGGAGAAGCTGGAGTCGAGAAAGTCGCGGTCGCCGTCGGGACCTGCAAAGAAAGTCTAAATCGGAGGTGGGGTTGCTCCGGCAAGACCCTCCGACGCTCAAGTCAGTTCTCTGCCTCAACAAGAATGGAGTGCTCGAACGGAGAATTTAGCAGAGTTTTTAGATGAAAGATGAGAGCTTATTGAATAACGTATCTGGGGCCCCCTTTTATAGACGGAGGGGACAACAAATTGATGGCGACGCCTGTAACCATCTGGTAGTGGGCCATCCAGAGTCAGGAGGAATTTATTGCGGAGGGTAGTAGAGTGGGATCGTGGCTATGGCCGTGGCTTGCCACGTGGAGTCAGTTACGGGGAGTGGAGCGGCGTCCGCTGTCGTGGCTCGTCAGAAATTGGTGAAATCGCACAGGATCCGCCACAGGGGGTGGAGCAGAATCGTGGCCGTTAATACGACCTATCAGGGAGTAATGGAGCTGCATAGGGTTCGCCGCAGGGAGTGGAGCAGTGTTGTCCGTTACTGTAGCCTGCCAGGGGGTCCAGACTGGTCGGTCAAAGTTCGGTTAGAGTCGGTAGCGAGGCTCGGTACCCGTAGGAGTTTGGGCGAGGTCTTCCCGCAGTCGAAATAGAGGGTGGAGTTTGACTTCCATAGGAGTCCGGACGAAGTCTACTTGCAGTTGGGGTCGTGGACGGAGTCTGGCTCCCGTAGGAGTCCGGACGAAGTCTATCTGCAGCCGTTGGAGTTGAGGATAGAGTCCGGCTCCCGTAGGAGTCCGGACGAAGTCTGTCTGCAGCCGTTGGAGTCGAGGGCGAAGCCCGGCTCCCGTAGGAGTCCGGGCGGAGTCTTCCTGCAATTAAAGTCAAAGGCGAAGTCCGGCTCCCGTAGGAGTCCGGATAGGGCTTACCAACAGTTGATGTTGAGGACGGAGCCCGACTCCCGTAGGAGTCCGGGCGGAGTCTACTTGCGGTTGAAGTTGAGGACGGAGTCCGACTCCCATAGGAGTCCGGACGAAGTCTGTCTGTAGTCGTTGGAGTCGAGGGCGAAGCCCGGCTCCCGTAGGAGTCTGGGCGGAGTCTTCCTGCAATTAAAGTCAAAGGCGAAGTCCGGCTCCCGTAGGAGTCCGGATAGGGCTTACCAACAGTTGATGTTGAGGACGGAGCCCGGCTCCCGTAGGAGTCCGGGCGGAGTCTACTTGCGGTTGAAGTTGAAGACGGAGTCCGACTCCCGTAGGAGTCCGGACGAAGTCTGTCTGCAGCTGTTGGAGTCGAGGGCGAAGCCCGGCTCCCGTAGGAGTCCGGGCGGAGTCTTCCTGCAATTAAAGTCAAAGGCGAAGTCCGGCTCCCGTAGGAGTCCGGATAGGGCTTACCAACAGTTGATGTTGAGGATGGAGCCCGGCTCCCGTAGGAGTCCGGGCGGAGTCTACTTGCGGTTGAAGTTGTCGGCGGAGTCCGGCTCCCGTAGGAGTCCGGACGAAGTCTGTCTGCAGCCGTTGGAGTCGAGGGCGAAGCCCGGCTCCCGTAGGAGTCTGGGCAGAGTCTTCCTGCAATTAAAGTCAAAGGCGAAGTCCGGCTCCCGTAGGAGTCCGGATAGGGCTTACCAACAGTTGATGTTGAGGACGGAGCCCGGCTCCCATAGGAGTCCGAGCGGAGTCTACTTGCGGTTGAAGTTGAGGACGTAGTCCGGCTCCCGTAGGAGTCCGGACGAAGTCTGTCTGCAGCCGTTGGAGTCGAGGGCGAAGCCCGGCTCCCGTAGGAGTCCGGGCGGAGTCTTTCCTGCAATTAAAGTCAAAGGCGAAGTCCGGCTCCTGTAGGAGTCTGGATATGGCTTACCAACAGTTGATGTTGAGGACGGAGCCCAGCTCCCGTAGGAGTCCGGATGGAGTCTACTTGCGGTTGAAGTTGTCGGCGGAGTCTGGCTCCCGTAGGAGTCCGGGCTGAGCTCGCAAGGGCTAATCCCGCTGAGAACTTCGACCGTGGGTATTTTATACCCAACACATAAAATGACATAATTTCATATTGGACCCCTCTTAGTACATCTCAGCTCTATGAGATAATTAAGAAGAATCATGAGACTATATGAGATATGGTCCGATCCATGATGGACTTCATTGATTTATTTTATTTTTTTAAGAATATACTTTATTTTTTAAATTTACCTATAGAATTAAATTCTCTCTAAATCTGTTCCTACCACATCGTATGAGGTATGACATGGTGAGAACTGAATCTTGATTATTTCAAGATCCAAGGATATCCAGCCTGTGTTAAAGATAGCAGGAGGATATGTTAGAGGATAGATCTATAAAGCTCATTTCAAAGAATATCCTAAAAGAGTTTGGGATACTACTTTTTTTCTAAAATGATTACAATGTGATTGTGACCCGACATGCTATCTTCTTAAAAAATTATTTATCCAAGATGAAGCAGTGGAAGGAAAGTTAAGCTCAAAGAGAGTGTCTCTGAAGAACGGCGAGCCTTAGGACCTAAAGAACCTATTCATGATGAGCCAGTATATGTATGTTCCTCCTCCATCTCATGAAATCAGTAGGATCTCCCATCCTCTCGAAAGGTACTTGAGTATGCTTAACAGAAAATGTAGAGAAAAATTATTTCTCATTGGAGATAGAAAACATAGAGATGATCCTAAAACCTACAACGAGGTGATATTAGACATCGACTCTAAGAAAAAGATGTAAAATAGCTTTCTTGACTAGATATCTTTTGAAGATTTTCATATGGAGTAGCTTATGAATTTTACTTCTCGTGATAAGATATCACAAAATCTGCAATAATCTTGAAGTTTGAATATTCATCTCGATGATATGATCGAATTGTTTGATCAGAAATGAAGAATTATATATTTCCAAAAGAATCAATAGGAGTGTCCAATACTGACATCGATTAAAATATGATTGTATGTAGAATTTTCTATGAAAGGCATGAAGCAAACGTCCTATATTATGAAAATATAAAGATCTATAGAGATAGATGCAATTGGATGCTTGTATTTTCATACATAAACTACAGAGAATAGATGCTGAAGGATTCAGTATAGAAATCTCGGAGAGGAGTGCTATCCTATTGGGCATAAATGTATGCCATATAATATATTTAAACTGATATAGTCAATGCTGTGAATGTCACGAGCAGATATCAGTCGTATCTAGGCTAGGAGCGCTGGATTATTGTGAAAACATCCTTAAATACTTGAGAAGAACTAAGGATTTATTCTTAATTTTTAAAGAATGATCAAAGCTACGAATGGAAGAATATACCAATTTAGATTTTATGTCTGATGTTAATGATAGAATATCTACATCATGAGGTATGTTTCTGTGTAATCATAGCGATATTTTGAAAAGATTCTAAGCAATCGATCGATGCAAGCTGAGTACACTGTAGATATGTAGGATGCATTCTGATTCTAATATTAGTTACAGAACTGGATGTCATGTCATCAGATGCCATGACACTATACTGCAAAGACAATGGCACCATAGCCCTTGCTAAAGAGCCTAGGTCTCACCAGATAACCAAACACATAGAACAACAGAACACGCAACTATCTCTAATAGAAATACATAGAGGTGCAGAGAGCAAACTCTACATGGGATGTAGTTAACCCACTGGTAAGTCACTTAGCCAGCCGAAGAGTAAAGCCTGTTTTAAGAATATGGGGCTTGGTATATAGTAGATTGACTTTAGTGCAAGTGGAAGATTATTGGATGTATGTCCTAGAAGCCAATCTTGGCTGAGACATATTATATTACTAGGACATGATTTTGTACTTAATAGGTACTTATATTACCATTCATGTTTTATATGTCCATGAATCATCTAAGAGATTAGATGATAACATATATTTTCAAAGAGTTGAGAATTTGAGACATATATCCTTGATGGTTAATTCCTAAATTGCTCCTGATCATAGAATCATCATGGGGATGGTGATTGATCTAGATAGACTAGTACACAGATCGTTTCCTTCAGACAGATGACTTTCGAGTCTGTGGTACAATGATACTGAAGTGAGAGTGCAGATAGTTATTAGAGAACAACTAGCACTGAGCGTGATCAATATGAGAAGTCACATGGATGTCCGCTCATTTGTTAGTGACTTTCTCGATGCTGCAGTAGTGTGATTGATCCTTTAATCTACGGTGCTACAGCTGCTCGCAGTGAGACTACTGGAGTTTGACTACACATAAACATTGACTCAATGAGTCTTTATAGTAGATGTTGGCGACAGTTAGTCCACTGTAGGAGTAGGATGCGTATCTAGATAAAATCTATCGATCCTAGCAGAAAGTAGTCCTATGAAATTTAAGAAGCTGAGTTTTCAAGTTTATGACCATAGTAGTGTGATTAATGAAAAAAATTTTATGAAAATCACACAGAGACTCGAGCTAATTGAATCTATCATATGATCGATGATGAGGTTTGATGATTTATCCATGACCTACCATCTGATCGGGACTCACAACAGAGGGATTGTATCATACGTTAACTGCACCTAGAGGTTCATCATCTTTTATTCTACTGGATTATAACTATATACTGCTAAGTGTCGCTGATGAATTGTGAGACCTACAGACGTCATCTCGATGATCGATGATCTTTGATGGGCAGAGTTGGAATGGTTCCAACCTATTAAAAAAAATTTAATGATACTGTGATAGGGATCACAATATATCATACTACCAAATAGAATAGAATCTATGGGATCACACAAAAAGAAACTTTTGACTGATCAAATGGTTGAATTGCGATTATGAATCGTAATAGGGTTTAATGATCAATTTGATTGATGATTAATCTAATGCAAAAGTTATAATTAAATAACTTGTTAAAGAGTTAGTGAGTTACAAGAGAATTAATTAGCAATTGAATTGCTAATTGACTCAATTTGATTGAGTAATGAAGCTTGCATCAAGTCTAATTGAATTAGATTCAATTTGATTTGAAGTGGATTTGATTTGATCAAGCCTAATTAGATTATGAGATAACCAAATTATATGAAAGAATAATTCTTTGTTTGATTAAGATTTTGGTTTGACTTAATTTCTAATTAGACTAGGATCTAACTAAGAGATTTTTGAATTCATATTTGGACTAGAAATCCTCCTCTAATTAAGTGACATCTAATTCCTAATTGGATTAGATTTGAATCTAAATAGTTTAGGCTCCTAATCAGATTAAAATTTCAATCTATTTGGATCTAATCAATTTTTAATACAATTAAAATTTATTAAAATTTTAATTGATTTAAATCAGCTACCTAAAGAGAAGTCCTAAGTGGTTAGGACTCTCCCTCTCCATGCGCCATAAGGAAGCCCCACGCCCACTCATATTTGGACGCCATATATACCCCATGCCCCACTCTTTTTGCGTGTGAGATATCTTGGCGCAAATAGAAGAAAGTTTGGGGGACATCATGATGTAAGAGTCCTAAGATCATTGGACTCTTATCTCCTACCTAAAATCAAACTCTCTTCCTATTTAAACATGGGATAAGAGAAGGGCAGTAACAACCTGATGGTGATCAGCTTTGGACACAAAAAAGATAAGGCATGTGTTAAAAAAAAAAGAGAGAAGAAAGGCACGGCATGAGGCTTCATGGTGTGAGTTTTAGTTGCATCTATCCCTTCTTTCTTACCAACAACCAAAGGTTAATTGTTAGAGACTCTTCTCTCTCTTTTTTGTCCAAGTTTGGACATAGATTTTTCTCTCCTCTTTTGTCCAAGAGTTGGACATGAATTCTCTAGATCTCTAGCGTAGACATTTTGTCCATAAATTTTAAGAAGAAAGAGAAGAAAGTATTCTTCTCATGATCTCTAGCGTAAAGATCATCATCCTTCTATTCTCTTCTTCTTCTTGAAAAGAGTCTTGAAAGAAATGAAGAGTTTTTCAACTATCAAAATACGATCTCTGCAAGGGAGCTAGCACCCCGATGAGATTAAGAAACTTCTGATCAGATCGAAGTCTCGTGTAGATACCCATAAAGATCGGACACTTATACGATTTCAAGAAACATTCAGATGACATCCACGATCATCAGTTCGTGGTGTAGATTGACCCGCGCCAAGATATGAAGATTAGATCTTCTCTATTTATTTTTTTTTATTTGATTTCTACATCTGAATCCTATCTCACATATGTAGATCTTATTTATGATTTTAAGATTTGATCTTATGCATGCTTAGATTAAATTAGATTTAATCTGAATTTTTAAAATTTTTACTGCGTACTCGTTTTAAAATTTTTGTATACATGAATCTATAAAATTACAACAATAATATACCATAGGATGTCATAATATAAAAAAATATTTTCTTTCCAACCACTTTTTAATGCACATTTAATGCCTGCAGTTTTACTTTTTCATTTAAAAATTCTAAATGATGAAAATACTCCTGTTTTTTGAAAAAAATTATGACATGCTATGGCATATTATAACATCCTGTATCAAAATTATAATTTTTTGGACACGAGATGTCATAATATGAATATTGTTGGTGCAAAAATCCGCTTGCATCGGAGAAGCTGGAGTCGAGGGAGTCGCGGTCGCCGTCGGGACCTGCAAAAGAAGTCTAAACCGAAGGTGGGGCTGCTCCGACAAGACCCTCCGATGCTCAAGTCAGTTCTCTGCCTCAACAAGAATGGAGTGCTCGAACAAAAATTTTAGCAGAGTTTTGAGATAGAAAATAAAGCTTAGAAAATAACGTATCTGGGGTCCCCCTTTTATAGGTGGAGGGGGCAACAAACTGATAGCGATGTCTGTAACCATCTGACAGTGGACCACCCAGAGTCAGGAGGAGTTTATTGCGGGGAGTAGTGGAGTGGACCCGTGGCTATCACCGGGGCGTGCCACGAAGAGCGGAGCGGCGTCCGTTGTCGCGACTTGCCAGAGAATGGAAGAGTCACGCGTATTCGTTGCAGGAAGTGGAGCAGAATTGTGACCATTATTATGGCCTGCCAGGGAGTGATGGGACCGCGTGGAATCCGTCGCAGGAGGTGGAGCAGAGTCGTGGCTATTGCTGCAGCCTGCTAGGGGGTCCAGGTCTATCGGTCGGAGTTCGGCTGAGGTGTCTGGTGGAGAGAGGTGGGTAGCCACATGTCTGAGAGGAGCTTGGAGTCCGGCCCTCGCCGGAGCCCGGATGGAGTCTTCTTTCAGTTGAAGTCGGGGACGAAGTCTGGCTCCCACAAGAGTCCGGACGGAGTCTTCCTGCAGCTGAGGTTGGAGACGAAGTCTGGCTCCCGTAGGAGCTTGGACGAAGTCTACCTGCAATTAGAGTCAGGGATGAAGTCCGGCTCCCGTAGGAGTCCGGACGAGGTTTACCTGCAGCTGGAGTCGTGGGCAGAGTCCGGCTCCCATAGGAGCCCGGGCGGAGTCTGTAGGTGAAGTCGTGGGCGAGGTCCGGCTCCCGTAGGAGTCCGGACAAAGTCTGCCTGCAATTGGAGTCGGGGGCGAGGTCCGGCTCCCGTAGGAGTCCGGACGAAGTTTACCTGCAATTAGAGTCAGAGACGAAGTCCGGCTCCCGTAAGAGTCTGGACGAGGTTTACTTGCAGCTGGAGTCACGAGCGGAGTCCGGCTCCCGTAAGAGCCCGGGCAGAGTCTGAAGGTGAGGTCGTGGGCGAGGTCCGACTTTCGTAGGAGTCCGGACAAAGTCTGCCTGCAATTGGAGTCGGGGGCGAAGTCCGACTCCTGTAGGAGTCCGGACGAAATTTACCTGCAATTAGAGTCAGGGACGAAGTCCGGCTCCCGTAGGAGTCCGGACGGGGTTTACCGGCAGCTGGAGTCGTAGGCAGAGTCCGGCTCTCATAGGAGCCCGGGCGGAGTCTGCAGGCGAAGTCGTGGGTGAGGTCCGGCTCCCGTAGGAGTCCGGACGAAGTTTACCAGCAATTAGAGTCAGGGACGAAGTCTGGCTCACGTAGGAGTCCGGACGAGGTTTACCTGCAGCTGGAGTCGTGGGCGGAGTCAGGCTCCCGTAGGAGCCCGGGCGGAGTCTGCAGGTGAAGTCGTGGGTGAGGTCCGGCTCCCGTAGAAATCCGGACAAAGTCTGCCTGCAATTGGAGTCGGGGGCGAGGTCCAGCTCCCGTAGGAGTCCGGACAAAATTTACCTGTAATTAGAGTCAGGGATGCAGTCCGGCTCCCGTAGTAGTCCGGCTCCCGTAGCAGTCCGGCTCCCGTAGCAGTCCGGCTCCCGTAGAAGCCCGGGCGGAGTCTGCAGGTGAAGCCGTGGGCGAGGTCCGGCTCCCGTAGGAGTCCAGACGAAGTTTACCTGCAATTAGAGTTAGGGACGAAGTCCGACTCCCATATGAGTCCGGACGAGGATTACCTGCAGTTGCAGTCGTGGGTGGAGTCCGGCTCCCGTAGGAGCCCGGGTGGAGTCTACAGGTGAAGTCGTGGACGAGGTCCGGCTCCCGTAGGAGTCCGGACGAAGATTGCCTGCAATTGGAGTCGGGGGCGAGGTCCGGCTCCCGTAGGAGTCCGAACGAAGTTAACCTGCAATTAGAGTCAGGGACGAAGTTCGGCTCCCGTAGGAGTTCGGATGGGGTTTACCAGCAGCTGGAGTCGTGGGCGGAATCCAGCTCCCATAGGAGCCCGGGCGGAGTCTGCAAGTGAAGTCGTGGGCGAGGTCCGGCTCCCGTAGGAGTCCGAACAAACTCTGCCTGCAATTGGAGTCGGAGGTGAGGTCCGGCGCCCGTAGGAGTCCGGACGAAGTTTACCTGCAATTAGAGTCAGGGACGAAGTCCGGCTCCCGTAGGAGTCCGGACCGGGTTTACCTGCAGCTGAAGTCGTGGGCAGAGTCCGGCTCCGGTAGGAGCCCGGGCGGAGTCTGCAGGTAAAGTCGTGGGCGAGGTCCGGCTCCCGTATGAGTCCGGACGAAGTTTACCTGCAATTAGAGTCAGGGACGAAGTCCGGCTCCCGTAGGAGTCCGGACGAGGTTTACCCGCAGCTGGAGTGGTGGGTGGAGTCTGGCTCCCGTAAGAGCCCGGGCGGAGTCTGCAGGTGAAGTCGTGGGTGAGGTCCGGCTCCCATAGGAGTCCGGATGAAGTTTACCTGCAATTAGAGTCAGGGACGAAGTCCGGCTCCTATAGGATTCCAGACGGGGTTTACCTGCAGCTGGAGTCGTGGGCAGAGTCCGGCTCCCGTAGGAGCCCGGGCGGAGTCTGCAAGTGAAGTCGTGGGCGAGGTCCGGCTCCCGTAGGAGTCCGGACGAAGTTTACCTGTAATTAGAGTCAGGGACGAAGTCCGGCTCCCGTAGGAGTCCGGACGAGGTTTACTTGCAGCTGGAGTCACTGGCGGAGTCCGGCTCCCGTAGGAGCCCGGGCGGAGTCTGCAGGTGAGGTCGTGGGCGAGGTCCAGCTCCCGTAGGAGTCCGGACAAAGTCTGCCTGCAATTGGAGTCGGTGGCGAGGTCCGGCTCCCGTAGGAGTCCGGACGAAATTTACGTGCAATTAGAGTCAGGGATGAAGTCCGGCTCCCGTAGGAGTCCAGACGGCGTTTACCTGTAGCTGGAGTCGTGGGCGGAGTCCGGCTCCCGTAGGAGCCCGGGCGGAGTCTGCAGGTGAAGTCGTGGACGAGGTCTGGCTCCCGTAGGAGTCCGAACGAAGTTTACCTGCAATTAGAGTCAGGGATGAAGTCCGACTCCCGTAGGAGTCCGGACGAGGTTTACCTGCAGCTGGAGTCATGGGCGGAGTCAGGCTCCCGTAGGAGCCCGGGCGGAGTCTGCAGGTGAAGTCGTGGGTGAGGTCCGGCTCCCGTAGGAGTCCGGACAAAGTCTGCCTGCAATTGGAGTCGGGGGCGAGGTCCGGCTCCCGTAGGAGTCCGGATGAAGTTTACCTGCAATTAGAGTCAGGGATGAAGTCCGGCTCTCGTAGGAGTCCGGACGGGGTTTACCTGCAGCTGGAGTCGTGGGCGGAGTCCGGCTCCCGTAGGAGCCCTGACGGAGTCTGCAGGTGAAGCCGTGGGCGAGGTCCGGCTCCCGTAGGAGTCCGGATGAAGTTTACCTGCAATTAGAGTCAGGGACGAAGTCCGATTCCCGTAGGAGTTCGGACGAGGTTTACCTGCAGCTGGAGTTGTGGGCAGAGTTTGGCTCCCGTAGGAGCCCGGGCGGAGTCTGCAGGTGAAGTCGTGGGCGAGGTCCGGCTCCCGTAGGAGTCCGGACGAAGTTTGCCTGCAATTGGAGTCGGGGGCGAGGTCCGGCTCCCGTAGGAGTCCGGACGAAGTTTACCTGCAATTAGAGTCAGGGACGAAGTCCGGCTCCCGTAGGAGTCCGGACGGGGTTTACCTGTAGCTGGAGTCGTGGGTGGAGTCTGGCTCCCGTAGGAGCCCGGGCGGAGTCTGCAGTTGAAGTCGTGGGCGAGGTCCAGCTCCCGTAGGAGTCCGGACAAAGTCTGCCTGCAATTGGAGTCAGGGGCGAGGTCCGACTCCCGTAGGAGTCCGGACGAAGTTTACTTGCAATTAGAGTCAGGGATGAAGTCCGACTCCCGTAGGTGTCCGGATCGAGTTTACCTGCAGCTGGAGTCGTGGGCGGAGTCCGGCTCCCGTAGGAGCCCGGACGGAGTCTGCAGGTGAAGTCGTGGGCAAGGTCTGGCTCCCGTAGGAGTCCGGACGAAGTTTACCTGCAATTAGAGTCAGGGATGAAGTCCGGCTCCCGTAGGAGTCCGGACGAGGTTTACCTGCAGCTAGAGTCGTGGGCAGAGTCCGGCTCCCGTAGGAGCCTGGGCGGAGTCTGCAGGTGAAATCGTGGGCGAGGTCCGGCTCCCGTAGGAGCCCGGGCGGGGTCTGCAGGTGATGTCGTGGGCGAGGTCCGGCTCCCGTAGGAGTCCGGACAAAGTCTACCTGCAATTGGAGTCGGGGGCGAGGTCGGCTCCCGTAGGAGTCCGGACGTCGCGAAGAATCCGATCGACGCTGGCGAGGTCCTGCCCGTCGGCAAAACTTGGGAGTGTGGCGAAGGCTCGACCACCCGAGAGGTTTGAAGAGATGTTGTCGGAGGTCGAAAGTCAGTTGGATCCCGGAGGGTCACTCCCATCACGAACTTCGGCTGGGTTGTATTTTATACCCAACACCAGTCTCCCTACTTCCGAGTTCGAATTTCGAATGAAATACAGAGAAATTTTCGCAGCCGAAGTTATCCCCTTGAATCCTGTGCACGATCGCCCTCAGATACTTTGGCATTAAATGCGTGCGCGCTGGAGTCTTTTCGAATCGGGGTGATTCGAAGGGACCCTTCGGAATTCCTGCTGGTACGTTGGTCCAGGTACGGTGCAGTAATGGCTCCGTCAGCTGTCAGCCGCTTTTAGCCACCTGCCGAGGTGAGTGGGACACATGTCGAGCGCGGGTCGCCCTGGGGGATTCACGATCATTATGAAGCCGGATCCCAGAGTCTATTTAAACCCGCCTTTCCGCCTGAAAGTTCTATCAGTATCCGCCTTTCCTTCGAGAGCCCGACTCTCCTTGGCGTCTTCTTTGGCCCTAGGCGTCTTTCGAGTCGTCCCTGTCCTCGCCCCTCTGCATCCTTCAGAGCGGTCTAGGTTAGTCCCAGAACCTTCATTTTTCTTCTTGCCATTTAGGGATCTTTTCTCCTTCATTTTCTTCTGTCGCATTCCTCAAATTTTGTCTCCCGCGACCTCTCGTCCTTTGTCCCGCCTGATTTTTTCGGGATCTTTAGGGTCTTCGTTTGAAGTCATTCAAAATATCTTCCGGCACCTCCGCCTCTAGCGGTTCCGGGAGTTCTTCCGCCTCAGCCCTCCAGGAGCCCCACTCTGTAGACGAATCCACTTCTGGGACTGGGCTTCACCCAATTTTTGCACCGGGTGCCATTCCCTGCTCCCTGACTCCGGATGAACTCCTACTGATAAGGGTTCAGTATGGAGTTCCTCCGGAGTACGACCTGGAGCTTCTTGGCCCCTCCTACCGGGCTAGCACTCCCCCACCTGGTCGTTTCTGCCTGTATCAGGAGGCGTTCCGTGCTGGACTCCGGCTTCCGCTTCCGTCCTTTGTCGTCGCCCTTTTTCGCTTCTTAGATATCTCTTTAGCTTCAATTGCTCCGAATTCTTTTAGGTTTTTGATAGGGTTCCTCTCCTTTTGCCACGTAGTCGAGGTTCAGCCATCCCTCTCTCTGTTTAGACATTTCTATACTTTCAAGCGTCACCCTTCGACGAAGGACTGGTGGTATTTCTCCCCTCAGTTTGGCAAGAAGGGGTTGCTGAAAGGTGCTCCCTCTTCAATCCACAACTGGAAGGAAAAATATCTCTTCGTCCACTGCCCAACTTTGAGGCTGGGCCTGCCCCCTTGGGGCTCTCTGAGGGACTCTGTCCGCCGGGCTCCCAGTTTGGGGGAGGACGACCTTCAGGCCACCCGAAAGCTTCTTGACTATTCTGCTCCTTCCCTTCCCAACCTTCTGAGGGAGCAATTTTTGTTCAACATCGGCCTGAGCCCCCAGGATCCTGCGAGTATTCCATCTTTTCTTTCCTCTTCTTTTCTTCCGTCCTTCTTCTTTCTCTCTTCTTTTCTTCTCTCTCTTTTCTTTTCTTTTCTTTTTTTTTTGCATGTCACTTCTTCCTTCTTTACCCCATTACTGATTTTTGATTTTTTTTTTCAGGAATGGACGCCGAAGCGGCACGGATGCTCGTCAGGGGCCTCAAGGCCCATAAAAGAAAAAGTGCCGCAGCTTTCGGATCAGCAAAGAAGGCCAGAGTGGAGGAGACGAGCTCGGCCGCGCCCGTCCAGACTGCTCCTGCAGTCGACGTTCCATCGGACTCCGAGCCACCGACCCCCCGGGCCTCTTCAAGGAGTCTGCCGACCGGGGCTCCCGTTTTGGGGGTCCGTTCCACGGAGGTGCCCGGAGTCGAGAGGGGGAGGAGAAGGAAGTCGATGGCCCGCAGGGCGAGTAGCCGCCAAGCCGTCGTTGAAGAGTTCCTTGGTTCCGAAGAAGAGCCGGAGAACCCCTTCAATGATAAGGACTTGATCAAGCGATTGATCGACGGCTGCATTCTGCCTGAAGTCATCGAGAGGATTGACCGCGCCGATCCTGAGCAGCGGGTTTGGGACTCCTTAGGGTCCTTTCTCGAGGTAAACAAGTCTTCATTTAATTAATTGGCTTTCCGACCCTTTTCTGATCCCCTAGCCGCCCTTGCAGATTGGACACCAGCTCCTTGCCAACATTGAGGCGACGAACCGGGTAAGGAGGGACGCCATCCAGGCGAAGGAGCATCGCCGGGCCGAAGTCATCCGCCTCAAAGAAAAGGCCGCTGAAGTAGTTACCCTCCAAGAGGCCTTGGAGAAAGAAAAGCAGGCCCGGAAAGAAGAGAAGCAGACCTCGGAGGAGACTGTGAGAAAGGCGGAGGTCGAGGTCGCCAACTTGGCGGAGCATATTTCGGTCCTGGTCTCGGAGGCCAGGGGTCTTGCGGTGGAGGAGTTCAAGGCCTCCGCGGAGATGAGGGACCTGAACGTCCGATTTGGCCAAGAAGCATTCATCAAGGGGTTCGAGCTCTGCTAGGAGAAGGTGACCAGAAAATTTTCCGAACTCGATCTCAGCTTCTTGGGCGAGGAGTCTGAAGATGAGGCCGGTCCCTCTCCTACCGCTGCTGCTGCCGCAGCCCCTCTTCCAGGGACACCGAGTTCCCCAACTCCTACCGCCGAGGTCTGAGACCTCCGACCTTGTATTTTTCTTTTACTGTCATTTTCCTTTTGTCTTTAAGAAACATTCAGTCAACAAAGTTGAATTTCTCATCGTGGATGGCTTCTTCTTTCTTCCTTTCTCCTTTTTGTTTTTCTTTCTGCAATGAGATGCGCCTTGACGCTTTGGTCTCCCGATGGCAGTGTCCTGCCGAAGCACTTCCCCTGCCTCAGGAAATTTCGCTGAAGTCCACGATCCAGCGGTTGAAGGAGGTTCTTCATTTGACAAAGAGGTCGAAGAAGATGGAAGACGAGCTCTGCAGGTTGAGGGAGGGTCACTCTGAAGCCACCGCGGAGGCCACCCGCTTTCGGAATCTCCACGTGAAGGGGATCATGGAGTACAGCCGAAGGAAGGCGAACTTAGCAAAGAAGCTTGAGGAACACAAGAAACGCGCCAGCGATCAAATTTGGGCTCAAGCTGCCAAGATCAGTTCTCTCAGGGTGGAACTGTCAGTTGCGCAGGAGAAGATTGGCCAGCTGGAGGGAAGTTCGTCCCGGCTCTTGGCTCGGGCCGACGGTGACCGAAAGTGGTCGAAGAAGGTCTCCGACCTTCAACGACAGCTTCAGGATGCCGAGGTGAGCTACGACGTGCATCAGACCGGCTGGCGCAGGCAGGTGGATGAATATAAAGGGAGACTCAGGGTGGCGACCGACGAAGTCGCCCGTCTTCAAGGGCAGCTGGCTGACAGGGCTCAGCTCGCTTCCTCTCGAGATTCCAATGAACTCCAATCCCTAAGAAGAACTGCAGAAGGGCTTTCTGTCACCCTTGAAGAGAGGACGGCTGAGCTGCAACAATTAAAGATCCAGCTGGCATGCGAGCAGCAGGCCGTCAAGAACGCGGAGGCAGAATCTGAAGTCCTGAGAAAAAGACGTCGAGAGGCGGAGAGCGAGAGCCAGCGATATCATCGAAGATACATGGAGATATTAATGAGAGAGAGAGAATTGGAAGCAAAAATCGGATGTTTAAGGGATTCCCTGACGAGGGTCGAAGCCGAAAGTCTGAGATCGGAGGAAGCCGGGCCCCCTTAGGGCTCTTTCTGTCTTTCCGTCTTCCCATGCATGTATTTTTTCTTTTGTTGTTCCGTCTTGTTCTTGTCATTTTGCTTTTCTTTCTTTAGCCTGCCGGGCTTTGTAGTGTATATTTTGTGAATGAAATGAAAAGGAAATTTTGTGTTACCTCGTCCGCGCATTGTATTAAGTTGTCGTCCGCCGAATTTCTTTTGTCTTTAAGACTTGTCCGACGTCGATGTCGTTTGGAGGTGCCCAATCGTCGCCACGCTGATTTGCTTTTCTTGTCGTCCGTGGCCATAGGCTCGAGCTTGGTGGTCCGAACTCCGCATTACCTCGAAGGTGTCGTTGTTTTCTTGACCTGTGTCGAGAGCCTTCTTAGAGGCCGAGGATGTTTGGTAGGAACTTCCCGTCTTTGTTGAGACAAGGTTCCTTAGGTCTTTGGTGTGGTTTGTTTCTCGTCTGTTGCCGACGTAATTCGTCGCTTTCCTTTTCAATTTTCCTCCTCTTCTCGAGTGAGGGTCCTCCCCTTGCTTTTTAAGGGGTCGCGTAGAAGTGTAGAGGTGCCATTGAGGAAACTTTTCTCCTTATCCAATTTCATTGGGCAGTCGGGTCCTTGTCATCATTAGGACGAGGTTCTCCCTCTATCCTTGACGTAGTCGATCTCAGTTCAGGTTAGGACGAGGTTCCCCTCCTGTTCCCAGCGGGGCTGTGGGGGCACATAAGGGTCGTTGCAAGGGCCTCTCCCCCCATCCGGTCTAAAAGAACCGGGCCTTCGACTTTGCTCATGTTAGGGCGAGGTTCCCCTCCTGTCCCTAACAAGGCTGTGGGGGCACATGTGGGCGCTGTTTGACCTCTCCCTTCATCCGATCTAAGAGGAACCGGGCCTTTGACTTTGCTCACGTTAGGGCGAGGTCCTCCTCCTGTTCCTGACGTGGCCGTGGGGGCGCATAAGGACGTTGTAGGACCTCTCCCTCCATCCGATCTAAAAGAATCGGGCCTTTGACTTTGCTTACGTTAGGGCGAGGTTCTCCTCCTGTCCCTAACATGGCTGTGGGGGCGCGTAAGGGCGTTGCAGGGCCTCTCCCCCCATCCGGTCTAAAAGAATCGAACCTTTGACTTTGCTCATGTTAGGGCGAGGTTCTCCTCCTGTCCCTAACATGGCTGTGGGGGCGCGTAAGGGCGTTGTAGGGCCTCTCCCTCCATCCGGTCTAAAAGAATCGGGCCTTTGACTTTGCTCATGTTAGGGCGAGGTTCTCCTCCTGTCCCTAACATGGCTCAGGGGGCATCCAAAGGCCGTTATATGGGCCTTTCCCCCGATCCGATCTTAAAATAATCGGACTTTCATTTGGCTCGTGTTAGGATGAGGTTCCCCTCCTGTTTCTAACATGACCTTGTTTTAATTGTTTGAAGGGGTCATCCCCAATCGTAACAAATCCATGCCAAAAGGGAAAGACACGCAAAGTCGAAAAGAATTTAGATTCAAAGCAAAGTCGTGAGCAGTATATTTACAGGTTTCTCGAGTTCCGTGGTCGTGAAAGGTCTGCTCCTCCTTGAGGCCCTCTGATGATGAAGTCGATAGTCTCGATTGGAGGCCGATCTCCGGGCTGCTCCTCCCTCCTTGGCGGTTCAGGTTACGGCAGGGCCCTTGGCCGATCTTCTCTACCCTCAGGCCGACGTCGAATGAACCTATCGAGTCGACCTCGCCGGATAAGCTCCTCGATCTCGTCTCGGAGCTGGATGTATTCCTCCGTGTCGTGACCGTGGTCGCGATGGTAGAGACAGAACTCGTTGGGGTTGCGCTTCTCGGGGTGTGTGCGCATCCTCTCTGGCCTAGGGAGCTGCTCCCTGACCTCCATCAGTACCTGGGTCTTCGAGGCATTGAGGGGGGAGTAGTTACGGAATCTTCCCGGTGGAGAACCCCGCCGAACCCCGCGATCCGGACTTCTCTACCTACATACCCGGGGACGAGTATGGACACGCTTGTGCCCAGGAGGGGATCAAGAATGTGGCCGAGCTTCTCTCGGCCCTTTTTCGACTGCGGGCTTACTCGAGTCTCCCGCCTGTCGCTCTCTCGCAGTCTCCTCATCCTTCATTTTGAAAGCTTCCTCCTCTCGGGTGTACCCTTCAGCCCGAGCCAACAAATCAGCAAAATCCCTGGGGTACTTCTTCTCCAGGGAGAACAAAAGGTCATTCTTCTGAAGGCCGCCCTTCAGAGTGGCCATTGCTACCGATTGGTCCAAATTTCGGACCTCCAATGCTGCGATATTGAAATGGTTGATGTAGGCCTGAATGGACTCTCCCTCCCTCTGCTTGATATTAATGAGGGACTCCGAACCCTTCCGAGGGTGCCGGCTACTGACAAAATGGGCCACAAATTGGTGGCTCATCTGATTGAAGGAAAAGATGATACCCGGCTTCAGCGTCGAGTACCAGTTTCTCGTCGCTCCCTTCAAGGTGGATGGGAAGGCTCGGCATAGAATGGCGTCGGGTGCGCCATGAAGCAGCATCATCGTCCGGAATGCCTCCAGATGATCAACCGGGTCCGAAGTCTCGTCGTAGCTTTCGAACTGGGGGAGTTTGAAGTTTGGCGGGATCAGTTCCTGCATGATCATTTGAGAAAAGGGAGGGTCAGTGTAAATATCCTCACCATAAGCGGGGGGAGCGTGGCGGAGTTCTTCGATCCACTGGTTCATCTCCTGGAGTCTCCGGTCCAGAAAATCCTCTCGACTTCGGATCTCGAGGGTCCTCTAGCAGAATGGGGGTAGGGATCTTCTAGGAGTGGAGTCGTGATCCGATTGAGGGCTCTCCACCCTCGGGTTCGTCTTCCCAGGAAAGACGAGGCGGCTGGCCCAAGTGGCCCACCCCACCACCGGATTCTGGTGTTCCGGTGACACTCTTTCCAGGCGCACTGATGCCTGCGGTTGCTGCTGTTGCTGCATGGCCTGCACAGCTTCAGTGAGGCCTCTGACCTGCTGTGCCAGCAGATCAAATTGCTCCACGCCGACCGCCGTTGTTGGAGGAGGAGGAGGCTGGAAAACTGGAGGTGAGGTCGGAGCCTGAGATCTGGCCGTGGAGGCCGTGGATCGCCGTGTGGATGTCTTGCGGGGAGGCATTGGGCAAAAACCAAGTGGAGGAAGGAGGAGAGGGCGCCGGAAAAGATGCCCGGGGGTAATCCCGTTGAGCGCTCCTTTAAGAACAAGGGTACTGCGAAGACACAAGCTCCTTCATCTAGCGCCAATCCTGTTGGTGCAAAAATCCGCTTGCGTCGAAGAAGCTGGAGTCGAGGGAGTCGCGGTCGCCACCGGGACCTGCAAAAGAAGTCTAAACCGGAGGTGGGGTTACTCCGGCAAGACCCTCCGATGCTCAAGTCAGTTCTCTGCCTCAATAAGAATGGAGTGCTCGAACGAAAATTTTAGCAGAGTTTTGGGATAGAAAATAAAGCTTAGAGAATAACGTATCTGGAGTCCCCCTTTTATAGACGGAGGGGGCAACAAAGTGATAACGATGTCTGTAACCGTCTGACAGTGGGCCACCCAGAGTCAGGAGGAGTTTGTTGCGGGGAGTAGTGGAGTGGACCCATGGCTATCATCGGGGCATGCCACGTGGAGTCTGCCATGGGGAGTGGAGTGGCGGCCGTTGTCGCGACTTGCTAGAGAATGGAAGAGTCGCGCGGTATCCGTTGCAGGAAGTGGAGCAGGATCGTGGCCATTATTATGGCCTGTCAGGGAGTGATGGGGCCACGTGGAATCCATCGCAGGAGGTGAAGCAGAGTCGTGGCTGTTGCTGCGGCCTGCCAGGGGGTCCAGGTCTATCGGCCGGAGTTCGACTGAGGTGTCTGGTGGAGAGAGGTGGGTAGCCACACGTCTGAGAGGAGCTTGGAGTCCGGCTCTCGCCGGAGCCCGGATGGAGCCTTCTTTCAGTTGAGGTCGGGGATGAAGTTTGGCTCCCACAGGAGTCCGGACTGAGTCTTCCTACAGCTGAGGCTGGAGACGAAGTCTGGCTCCCGTAGGAGCTCGAGCGAAATCTACCTGCAATTAGAGTCAGGGACGAAGCCCGGCTCCCTAGGAGTCCAGATGAGGTTTACCTGCAGCTGGAGTCGTGGGCGGAGTCCGGCTCCCGTAGGAGCCCAGACGGAGTCTGCAGGTGAAGTCATGGGCGAGGTCCGGCTCCCGTAGGAGTCCGGACAAAGTCTGCCTGCAATTGGAGTCGGGGGTGAGGTCCGGCTCCCGTAGGAGTTCGGACAAAGTTTACCTGCAATTAGAGTCAGGGACGAAGTCCGGCTCCCGTAGGAGTCCGGACGAGGTTTACTTGCAGTTGGAGTCGCGGGCGGAGTCCGGCTCCCGTAGGAGCCCGGACGGAGTCTGCAGGTGAGGTCGTGGGCGAGGTCCGGCTCCCGTAGGAGTCCGAAAAAAGTTTACCTGCAATTAGAGTCAGGGATGAAGTTCGGCTCCCGTAGGAGTCCGGACGGGGTTTACCTGCAGCTGGAGTCGTGGGCGGAGTCCGGCGCCCGTAGGAGCCCGGGCGGAGTCTGCAGGTGAAGTCGTGGGCAAGGTCCGGCTCCCGTAGGAGTCCGGATGAAGTTTACCTGCAATTAGAGTCAAGGACGAAGTCCGACTCCCGTAGGAGTCCGGACGAGGTTTACCTGCAGCTGGAGTCGTGGGCGGAGTCAGGCTCCCGTAGGAGTCCAGACGGAGTCTGCAGGTGAAATCGTGGGCGAGGTCCGGCTCCCGTAGGAGTCCGGACAAAGTCTGCCTGCAATTGGAGTCGGGGGCGAGGTCCGGTTCCCGTAGGAGTCCGGATGAAGTTTACCTGCAAGTAGAGTCAAGGACGAAGTCCGGCTCCTGTAGGAGTCGTCCTGCAGCTGGAGTCGTGGGCGGAGTCTGACTCTCATAGGAGCCCGGGCGGAGTCTGCAACTGAAGTCGTGGGCGAGGTCTGACTCCTGTAGGAGTCCGGACGAAGTTTACCTGCAATTAGAGTCAGGGACGAAGTCCGGCTCCCGTAGGAGTCCGGATGAGGTTTACCTGTAGCTGGAGTCGTGGGCAGAGTCCGGCTCCCGTAGGAGCCCGGACGGAGTCTGCAGGTGAAGTCGTGGGCGAGGTTCGGCTCCTATAGGAGTCCGGACGAAGTTTGCCTGCAATTGGAGTCGGGGGCGAGGTCCGGCTCCCGTAGGAGTCCGGACGAAGTTTACCTGCAATTAGAGTCAGAGACGAAGTCCGGCTCCCGTAGGAGTCTGGACGGGGTTTACCTGCAGCTGGAGTCGTGGGCGGAGTCCGGCTCCCGTAGGAGCCCGGACGGAGTCTGCAGGTGAAGTCGTGGGCGAGGTCCGGCTTCCGTAAGAGCCCGGACAAAGTCTACCTGCAATTGGAGTCGGGGGCGAGGTCCGACTCCCGTAGGATTCTGGACAAAGTTTACCTGCAATTAGAGTCAGAAACGAAGTCCAGCTCCCGTAGGAGTCCGGACAGGGTTTACCTGCAGCTGGAGTCGTGGGTGGAGTCCGGCTCCCGTAGGAGCCCGGGCGGAGTCTGCAGGTGAAGTGGTGGGCGAGGTCTGGCTCCCGTAGGAGTCCGGATGAAGTTTACCTACAATTAGAGTCAGGGACGAAGTTCGGCTCCCGTAGGAGTCCGGACGAGGTTTACCTGCAGCTGGATTCGTGGGCGGAGTCCGGCTCCCGTAGGAGCCCGGGCGGAGTCTGCAGGTGAAGTCGTGGGCGAGGTCCGGCTCCCGTAGGAGTCCGGACGAAGTTTACCTGCAATTAGAATCAGGGACGATGTCCGACTCCCGTAGGAGTCCGGACGGAGTTTACCTGCAGCTGGAGTCGTGGGCGGAGTCTGGCTCCCGTAGGAGCTCGGACGGAGTCTGCAGGTGAAGTCGTGGGCGAGGTCCGACTCCCGTAGGAGTCTGGACAAAGTTTACTTGCAATTAGAGTCAGGGACGAAGTCCGGCTCCCGTAGGAGTCCGGACGAGGTTTACCTGCAGCTGGAGTCATGGGCGGAGTCCGGCTCCCGTAGGAGCCTAGGCGGAGTCTGCAGGTGAAGTCGTGGGCGAGGTCCGGCTCCCGTAGGAGTCCGGACGAAGTTTACCTGCAATTAGAGTCAGGGACGAAGTCCGACTCCCGTAGGAGTCCGAACGGGGTTTACCTGCAACTGGAGTCGTGGGCGGAGTCCGGCTCCCGTAGGAGCCCGAGCGGAGTCTACAGGTGAAGTCGTGGGCGAGGTCCGGCTCCCGTAGGAGTCCGGACAAAGTCTTCCTGCAATTGGAGTCGGGGGCGAGGTCCGGCTCCCGTAGGAGTCCGGACGAAGTTTACCTGCAATTAGAGTCAGGGACGAAGTCCGGCTCCCGTAAGAGTCCGGACGGGGTTTACCTACAGCTGGAGTCGTGGGCGGAGTCCGGCTCCTATAGGAGCCCGGGCGGAGTCTGCAGGTGAAATCGTGGGCGAGGTCCGGCTCCCATAGGAGTTCGGACAAAGTCTACCTGCAATTGGAGTCGGGGGCGAGGTCCGGCTCTCATAGGAGTCCGGACGTCGCGAAGAATCCGGTCGATGCTGGCGGGGTCCTGCCCGTCGGCAAAACTTGGGAGTGTGGTGGAGGCTCGGCCGCCCGGGAGGTTTGAAGAGATGTTGCCGGAGGTCGACAGTCAGTTAGATCCCCGGAGAGTCACTCCCATCACGAACTTCGGCTGGAGGGTATTTTATACCCAACAAATATAAAATGTCATAATTTTTTTCAAAAAACAGAAATACTCTTGTCATTCAAAATTTCAAACGAAAAAATAGGACTGCAGACATTAATTGTTCGTTGAAAAGTAGTAGCTATATGGATTAATCACATAAAGCGGTGCTCTCCACGTTAAATTTTCTACACCACCCATGGTACACAAAGAATTTTCAAAGTAGAGGAGAGTCCTATCATCAAGAAAGATGGGTCCTACACCCATAAAGTGATCATTAACAGTAGGTACAAAACCTAATTGAAGATCTCTTGAAAGAGGTTTGATTAGAAAGGAAGCTGATGGAATGATCATATCAGGACACTACTCTAGGAAACCATCTCCTTCTCATTCCTTTCATGTTCAAAAATGAAATTAGTGATAATTATTTGCAAAGTTAAAGTTCTACTCTTCATTGGTTTGAGATAGAAGGTCGGCGATATAATAGGTCACAAATATCTTTCAAAGGCTAATATAGAGGGTGGCTGTGAAGGACCATGCCTAATGCTTTTAGATTTTTGTCAACAGTATTAGTTTTTTGCCATATCTAGAACTTGTACGTTTATTTCTTGGTTGGAATTTGCTTAGACAAGAAGTATTGTTTATATGATGCTTGAAGATTTCTGTTTTACCCAATAAAAAGAAAAAAAGATTTATGTTTTCCCTGAAAAAGGCACAAGGAATAAAATACAACTTCATGGCAAAACTAGCCCTAAAAATTAGTCTGGAAAACTGATCAGAGCTAGCGGCAGAACCACAGATTTCAAGTGCGGTTTCACTGCATTGAGAAGAATCAACCACCGAAGTCTAGAGCTTCCCCATTTGAGAGTCAGAGAAAATTTAGCATGGTTAGGCAACACATACATGTTGCCTTTGGAGTTATCAATGATCCAAATACAAGAAAGTTAAGCCAATAGATTGTAGTGTCATGGTTGGGAAGAATTTTTATAGTATAGCAACATCAACCAATTAATTGAACAATAGCGAACGATTGATGCAAGTTGAACAACGAAAGCTGGAGAATATTATGCAAGCTGAACAACGAAAGCCGGAGAATTTGGATTTACAAGCAGAAACCCATATTTGCAACTTAATGGAAGAAGTGAACAATTATTTTACTCAGGTATTAGAAAACTATAGTAGCTAAACCATTAGAATAACCACTCCAATTTGTAACTTGTTATGTTCTTTCAGAAAAATGGAGGATGGTCATTAAGCAACAGCTTAACTGAATGGCAGAACTACTTTAAAAAAATTCTTAGCAAAAAAAAAAAAGACAGAAAAAGAAAGAAAAAAGAAGAAGTAAAACTTATTAGAACTAGAGGCAAATCATAAGAGTTCTAATGTGGTTCTACCGTATTGAGAGGATTTGATAAGTAAAGAGAGACTACAGGAGTCCAAAGCTTCCCATGACGAGAGGTGCAGAAAACAAATTGATAGGGTCTGACAAAGTGTTACACTGCCCTTGAAGTCATCAATGGGCAAATTATGAGAAAGTTGATGGATTGTAATGTCATACGTAATGCCAACATCAACCAAGTATCTGAAGAAAATAAAATGACTGGTGCACAAGTTGAAGAGCTAACAAATAGAGATTGGATTTAAAACTAAGGAGACAAATTTGCAACTTAAGCTAAGAAACAAGCCATTGTTCAACATTAACATCAAAAAAACACAGAAATTATACTTTTGCTGAAATGACTATAACTTCACACTTAATAAACAAAGAAAGTTCATGAAATTGACAGATGAAGATCTCCAAAATATCTAAACCTTAAAAACATACTATTGCAGCAGTTGTAGCTATGGTTACAATGAATGCATCTGACACTATGGCATGTCCCTGTTAGGATCTCCATCAATTGCAGAAGTATATGTTGAGATTCCGACTTAAAGATCTAGTTACGGGTCTGAGAACAGGAAAATCTTCCTCTAGCCACATAGATTTTCCCCTGTTTGTGTTCTTCACTCTGCGGAAAGAACCTATGGTTGCCGGTGAATTATAATGGGGCTCGTTTAGAGGGAGCACCCATCTCAAAGAAATAAGAATTGTTTGATAATCTGCTTTTTTTTTTCCTCTCCCCGTTGATACAATAGTACTACCTTATAATAGAAGGCTACAAAGATCTTAAAAGGAAATAGAAATAAATTAGAAATCTTAACTAACAAGAGGCCTAACAAATAACAGAATTATTAGGAGATAAGATTCTGAAACGGAAGGATAAGTATTCAGCCAACTGTTTTTCTTGATCAAGCCTTTGTCTCTGCCCGAAAATCATTCAGCCAGTTGCTCCATCGATCCAGCCTCTGTCCTTGCTCGAGTCTTGCACTTTCCATAAACTTTCCCCACAAATGAGTCCCTAACATCACTCCCCGCCTGGACAAAGAGCTTGTCCTTAAGCTCAAAGTTTGGATAAGCACTTCGGATATCCATGACAGACTCCCATGTAGCTTCAATGATGGGCAGGCCGCACCATTGCACCAGGACCTCCCACAAGCCCCTATTGAGACGAGCACAGAGAATGGTTTGAGGTATAGGAACTGTCTTGCCATTAACCAAGGGAGGTAGCGTAAGTTCAGTCTTTGGAGGTGCACCCTTGTATTCCTTTAGCAGTGACACATGGAATGCATAATGTATTTTGACATGGGAAGGCAATACCAATTGAAGAGGCCATAAAACTTGGGTAAAAATTTAGAATAACGCCACCTCATCACTATGATTTGCCAATAGGGGTGGAGGCGTAACCACACAAACTGTCCAACCTGAAACACCACATCACGATGGCCCTTGTCATAATATTGTTTCATGTGTTCTTGCACTTGTAGCAGGCGGGATCAAATTTCATTCAAGACCTAATCTCTTTCCTCTATGCTCTATCCACTGCATCGACTCTGGATGATCTGACCACATAAGAGAGAAGGTGGGGGGGGGCCGACCGCACACCACCTGAAATGGAGAGGTCTTCAGTGAAGTGTGGAAGGAGGTGTTATAGCAATATTCCATCCACACAATCCAAGCGGTCCATGTCTTCAATTTGTCACCCACAAAACACCGAAGGTACATCTCGATAGTTCTGTTAACCACCTCAGTCTGACCGTCTGTTTGAAGATGGTATGCTGAAGAAAATGCCCAAGTAGTGCCTGATAACCTGAATAGCTCCTACCAGAAGTTACTAGTAAAAACAATGTCTCGATCACATACAATCGATTCAAGTAACCCGTGCAACCTGAAAACATGCTAAAAGAATGCATGAGCCACTGTAATAGCAGTGTAAGGATGGGCCAATGGTATAAATAGGCAAATTTAGAGAATCTATCTACCACCACGAACAAGACAGATTTGTTGCAGAATTTTGGAAGTCCATCTATGAAGTCCATTGAAATATCTACCCAGACCTATGTCGGTACTTCCATAGGTTGCAGTAGTCCGACGGGGTGTAAGTGTTCAGCCTTGGTGCACTGGCAAGTAGTGCAGGTAGCAATGTACTCTTTTACGATGGTCTTCATGCCCTTCCAGAAAAAATCAGCTCTAATGTGTTGAAGGGTCTTTTGGACCCCTTCATGGGTTCCATCATGAAAGCCTGCAACAATTGTTTGAATTAGTAGTGAAGTGGGCAGTATAAATACATGATTTTTATAAAAAATCAAGCCATCTCGGGTAGTCCACTGCTCCTCTAATTCTCCATTTTCAATTCTGGCCCATAGCTCCTTCAAAGCATCAGACTTCCAATTTCAGCCCTTATCGAGTCTAAAAATCCCACTATTGGTCGGGACATAGCAAGCAACAGTCCTTCATTTTCATCCAACCTTGATAGAGCATCAGCAGCTTTATTAAGCTGGCCCGCTCGATACTCTACTCTGAAATCGAATCCAAGCAACTTGCTTATCCAGTGTTGTTAAGGAGATGTTGTCAAGCATTGATCCAATAAATATTTGAGGCTAAAATGATCCATCTTGATCAAAAATGCATGCCCCCAAAGATAAGGCCTCCAGTGTTGGACCGCTTTAGCAAGGCCAATTAATTCACGCTCATATGCAGGCAACTTGAAATGACGATCTACTAATTTTTCTGCTGAAGAAGGCTATGGGGTGGCCATGTTGTTGAAGAACTGCTCCAATCTCCCCGCCTGAAGCACCACACTCAACCACAAATTCGATTGAAAATTAAGTAGCTACAGGACCTGACTGCTAAAAGGGCCTCCTTTAATTGTTAAAATGATGCTGCTGCCTCTACACTCCAATTGAAAGAATTTTTTTAAGTAGACTTGTCAACCATCAACCATCAACCATAGTCTTTGATAAATTTGCGGTAGTACCCCGCAAACCCCAAGAATCCACACAAGGATTTTGTTGATTTTGGTTCTGGCCAATCTCTTACAGCTTGAATTTTCTGTTCATCTACTGAAACTCCCCTACCGATGATTATGTGCCCTAAATAGGCCACCTGTTGCTCTCCAAAAGAACACTTAGATTGTTTCAAAAAGAGGTGGTGAGCATGAAGTAATTCAAAAACCTTCCTGACATGTCTCATGTGGTCAATCTAAGTCTTACTATAGATCAAAATATCATCAAAAAAGACTAGGATGAACCTACGTAGATACTCCCTAAAAAGTTCATTCACAAATGCCTGAAAAGTGGATAGGGCATTTGTAAGCCCGAAGGGCATCACCAAGAACTCAAAATGCCCGTGGTGTGTTCTGAAGGTGGTTTTTTCCACATCTAAGGGGTCCATGCGAACCTGATGATAACCCGATTGAAGGTCTAGCTTGGTGAAGAACTTGGCACCATGTAGCTCATCCAATAACTCATCAATCACCGAAATAGGGAATTTATCTTTGACTGTTTTGGCATTCAATTCTCGATAATCGATACAAAATCTCCATAAGCCATCTTGCTTTCGAACAAGCAACATCGGGGACGAAAAGGGAGAGCGACTCAGTCTAATAATTCCCTACTGCAACATGTCCTCACACTGCTTTTCAATCTCATCCTTTTGCAAATGAGGGTACCGATAAGGCCTCACCACCACTTGTCCCGAATCTGGCACCAAATTAATTCTGTGATCACAGTTGTAGATTGGAGGTAGGCCTGTTGGTTGCTGAAACAAGTCATAAAATTCAGTCAGTAATTCGTTTAATTAGGCAGGTCCATTTTTGTCTTCAGTGACCACGTGGAGCCATGGCTGTGCATTGGTTGCATGGGGTTGCTGCCCATGCAACGTAACCTTCTTCCCCTCCACTTCAAAATTCATGGTGAGGAACCCAAAGTCCCAAACAATTGGCCCCAATGTCCGTAACCACTTTATCCCCAGTACCACATCAAACTCTGCTAAAGGAATCACAAATAAGTCAGTGGTAAATGAATCCGAGTTGACATTTAAGGTTACCTATTGACAAATCCCTAAGCTAAAAATTTTCTCTCCGTTGGCCACTGAAACTTGCAAGCACGTGCGTTGTTGGATAAGGAGACCAAGCCGGATTGTTGCTGTCTTACAAAATTGTGAGTACTACCCGAATCCACCAAAACGAGCAGTGTATTCCCCTACCCGAGCTTGTACTTGCATGGTTTGAGAAGAGAGTAGACCGGTAATTGCCTTGAGGAATATTTCTGATTCTCCCACTGCTGTTTCTTCCCCATCCTCTACAGGTTTTGTCCAATCCTCTATCTCAAGCCAGAAGAGGCGTTTGCACTGGTGCCCGAATGTGTACTACTCATCACAATTATAACAGAGCCCCTTGGCTCTTCTTTCTGCCATTTCCCCTTTGCTCAATCTTCTGACTGTTGGCTTGGTCACACTGTTTGAGCTCCCAACCATTGCTGCAGTGGTAGCTCCTCCCTTCCTTGCTTTAACCGAGGTTGGACCTGTAGTGGCAGGCCGCTGGGTCGTCCAAGTTATTGTAGACTTACGCTGCTCACTCCCTGTGCTTGCTCCAAGTGATGCGATCTGCTGCCTTCTTTCAAATGTCTGCACCAAGCTCATAGTGGTTACTAGATTAAGTGGATTTTGCAGCTCCACATCTACTCTGAGGGTCTTTGTTAACCCGACGGTGAAGAGATCAACTTATTGGTCGAGGTGAACTGATGTGGCTCGTGCCAATATGGTTTGAAATTGCCACTGATAATCATCCATCGAAATCATTTGTTTAAGATTAACCAACTCCCCCAATATGTTGCTTTGGAGGGGCGGGCAAATCGAAGGTGACAATAGTTCTTGAAGGTATCCCACGATAAGTCTGATTCCGCCTACTCAAGTTTATAGAACCACAATTGCGCGTCACCCATCATATGGTATGTAGCTAACCTTACCTTGTCAACCTCCGGAGTGTGTTGATTTTGGAAAAATTGGTCGCAACAGTTGAGCCACCCTAGGAGGTCTTTCGTTCCATAATAGGTTGGAAAGTCGAGCTTGGTATAACGCGACACCATCCCTACGCCTTGACGACCCTCTATCCTTTCTTTCGAGTGGATAGGAAAATTTTGATGGCTGGCACTTCCCGAGCCCCCTTCCCATTCACGAGGCTGCCAAACACTAGGTCCTTTTCCTAAAGCCGCTATTTGTCTGGAGATCCCCTCGAACATTATCCGCATTTCCTTATAATCTTGGGCATATCGTGTGACGTGTTCTTCCAAGACTTGTAGCCTGGCTTCTGTCCGTTGAATGAACACGTCCAACTTTTCCTCCAAGTGAGATTGATCACCCATAACTCCTCGCTCTAATACCAAGTTGTTGAGGTTCTGACTCAAGGATCTAGTTACGGGTTTGAAAACGGGAAAGTCTTCCTCTAGCCACGGAGACTTTCTCCTATTTGTGTTCTTCCCTCTGTGGAAAGAACCTATGGTTGCTGGTGAATTATAACGGGACTCGTTTAGAGGGAGCACCCACCTCAAAGAAACAAGAATTGTTTGATAATCTACTTTTTCTTTTCTCTCTCCATTGATACGATAGTACTGCCTTGTAATAGAAGACTACAAAGGTCTTAAAAGAAAATAAAAATAAATTAGAAATCTTGACTAACAAGAAGCCTAACAAATAGTGGAATTATTAGAAGATAAGATTCTGAAATGGAAGGGTAACTATTTAGCCAGCTATTTTCCTTGATCAAGCCTTTGTCTCTACTCGAAAATCATTCAGCCAGCTGCTCCATCGAGCCAACCTCTGTCCTTGCCCAAGTCTTGCACCTTCCATAAACTTTCCCCATAAATGAGTCCCTAATAGTATGGAGAAATGTAAATATGTTATCCTATGCTCAGCTTCGAGCATAGAGAAAACAATGTCCTTTTTTTATTGGCATGAAATTAAGATATATTGTAGGAAAAGGATCAAGTTACAGGACTACAATTTTTTCTCAATATATCTTATAATTTAATAAAATTATAATAATTCAAAAAATTATTAAGAAAATTGAAAAAAAAATGTTGTTAAAATTTTAACAGAAACCAATAAATATTAAAGAAAAAAAAATAAGTATATTTACATGGTTTGAGTTCAGAGTAGACTAAACAGGACCAATTTACTCTAAATTTATAGCTTTTGAAGTCCCAATATGCTTAAAAACAAATAAGATGACAAAACTTCTAAAATAACACACGCATGCACGCACGCACACATGCACAAATATAGAAAAGGGTGTCCTAGCAAGTACCAGGACCCTCGATTAGGATGGCTGCCGAGGCATCCCATCCCACAGGAAAATTGGGATGACTCCATCTCATAGGATTTAAAATCTTAAGATCAACAACCTACAGAACACTTGTCCGCAGCATAATCCAATTTCTTCAAAATACCTCAAGACTAACTGAAGGACTTCAACCATATCACGCCCACTCATAGTTATAGAGAGGCAAACCAAACTAACCAGATGATTGGTTGGCTGCCAAGGGGGTCAACAAAGATATCCTTCACTTTCTGACTTACAACCACCTCTACTTGTAAAGGCTTACAACAATGGCTGTTGTCTTCTAAGACATTAAGGTTTACCTTGCCTGCTACCATGAAAAATTAATGACTACTGATAAAGTCAGTTCTATGAGGAGGGACTTCAAAGTTCAAATGCAAGCCTTGCCTTCAAGAATACAGTAGGTGCAAGAGAGCAAGCCACATTTACAAGAAGCTATAACATTAATCACGAAACTCCTATGAAAATACATTTCTAACACAGCCTATATATAATTAAAAGAAAGAGTTCCCCTTTGAGTGGTACCAAACAAATCCAAATAGTGGCGAGGCTTTGCAAAACAAAACATGTTGCTTCAAAACCCATGGCTGCATCATAATATCTAACCATGATAAACATAAGTTGACCAAGTAGCTAAAAGATGCAGCCAGTAGTTGGAAGAAGTTTTAAGATTCACGAAAACATCAATTACAATCAAGGGAGAACACCTTTATACGTCCAAAAAGGCATTTGTTCATTGGCCCAAGTCATTTGGGAGATGACTGAACATCTAATTAGAATCTTAGAAGATCTTAAATAAATGAACATCTGCAAACTAAAACTGGTCAATTCTTTTGAGTTTCCGATTGTTTAGAGATCTAGGTGATTTTAACCGATAAAGATTGATTATTTTTTTCCTTTTCTATTCAATGGGACTTGCGGGAGATTAAAGTGATGCAATGCAATATAATCTCTTTTAATATCTTTTTTTCTTTGCATAAAGGCTAGCTGTAGTGCACACATATTTGAATTTAAAAAGAAATTTTTCTACCCCTTTCAAAGGTTCAGTCAATTTTTCCCCCTCCTATCTAACTTCAATCATCCTCCTCTTCCTTTTTCTTCTTTCCCTACAACAACACCAAAACTAACCATCTGCATAGACACATGCCCAACTTATCACAATTTTATCAACAGACCAGCCATAAGACCATCAAAACCATTATTTCGAATCAGTAGAAACTGTAGTTATAAACCACAGATATAAACTATCCTGCAGACTTTAGTCTCTCGAGCCATTGCACCTATTTCTTCATTTATTTTTCCTTTTCAAAATACAAATTGGACCCAATCTTTTACCAAACCTGAGATAATTTCCTATAGGACCCCAGGAGCTGCCCCTAAGATCCATCACCCTTTTTCTCCCACAGTCCTAATTGCCTATGCTCTCTATCTCCAAATTTAGAAAGCCTAAGAATTTTCTTGAACTACTCTATTTCCCATTTTAATGCATGCTGGCCTTCAATTTCAACACAGATTTTCTAGAAAGAGAACACCTTAAGCACATAAATTTTAACCTTTATAAACTCAACACCCGCTTGTCACTTCTTATAATAAATCCCAGTCCTAAGGGTACATCACACTATCACTCAAGAAGCTGTTGATACACGAACACTGATTTCCAATTTAAGTAGGCTCTTGGGCACGATGAAACATAGATGTTCATCTACACTACTCCATCATCACTACCCTGGCAAGAGACGAACTTGTGCATCTTAGATGGTTATCAATCATAATTATTAACAAGCAATGGTTAAAAATGAATACGTTCTAGTATTTTGATTTTTTGTACTACATTAATCCTCGTCAATCAGCAGTTTAAAAACCAAACCTCTTTTTTAAAATCTATTTCCCTGATAACGTTAAACTGCTTTTAGTTTCAGGATTTCGATGGCCAATACAGTATGGTATATGAGTTTTCAGTAATGGAATAGGCAAGAAAATGTAGAAGCGCAAGTACTTGGCCCTCAAATACGAATATATAGGAAATCACTTCTACTTCGTTAATAGAAATTATTATAGTGTTACAAAATTATAGAACCATAATCTAGTTGTCTCTTTGAATCAAATAAAACGTTATCTAACTCACGCCTCTTTCTACTTATAAAAATTAAAACCTCACAATGTAATAATTACTTTGCATTATTTAATTCATGACCAAAACAACACCAGCAAGATCTCACTTCAACATGTATGAATTTGTATTATAACATCAAACTAACATTTATGCGGTGAACTCAACCGCACGAGTTTGTCCATTAAAAGAAGTACAAAAGACTCGACTTGTAGAACAACAGATATACGATGAGTAAGGACAGAGATTAAAGAGAGAGAAACAAAAACCCTAATCCTAGAGATGGGATCAGATGAGCTTGAAAGGGAGGGGCCAAGGGGTGGACCTGGGGACCTCGACCCGGTCCTTGATCCGCTCGATCTTCTTCTCCCGCTTGGGCCTTGCGTTGCCGTACGACCCCTTGAAGCGCTTCCCCCTCTTCGTCTTCTTGTCGCCGCGGCCGCACGGGACCAGAACGGGCGCCGCCGACGAAGAGGAGGAAGAAAAGGAGGATAACATCGGGCGATGCTCCGCCACCTGCTGCATCGCCCACCTCGCCAGCCACCGCATCGCCATATTCGAGTCAGTTTGATGCCCGCCGCCTCGCTGCTTCTCCCAGAAGCTCCACGAACTTCCAACGGCAAAGGGGTTTCTACAAACGGGCGGCTTATTGCGAAAGGGGGTTTATATACATATTGGTGGACTGGATTCTGGCCGATCATATTCGGACCCAAATCCAACCGTAACCCTGTCCTTCCGATCCGCATGAATCCTGATAGTAGGGTGTAAAAAATTTCGATTAAACCATCTATCCAATCCAATTTAAACCGAATTAAATATGATGATTTAATAATTTAACTAATTCGATTGGATTGAATTAAAAAAAAAATTAATATTTAACACCTTACTATCAGACCATCATTTATTGATTTATTGATTTATGTGGTCCGTTAAAATCAAACCGAATCAATAAATCGAAATTAAAAGACCATCATTTTATATATAAATATATATATACCTATATTACATACTTCATATGTTTATATATACACTTATATTATATGTATATTCAAAATTAGGCTATGTAATTTATATGAATTAAGAATATAAATATTGATTTGACCTTATTTTAATCCAAGTTAGATCAAATTTGACTTGATTATGGATCATAATAAAGAAATAAAAATTAGAAACCAAATCGATGTTGGAAAACGTAGGCGATTTCATGCATGTATTTCAATAATTTTTGAAATAAAATACAACATAAGACATCTAGATTAATCATATTAATCTAATATACATATGATCTAATCATCAAATCAACCTACTCTAGAATCTATGATATGATATGTTGCATATAAAATTTGAAATAATCACATGATAAAATTTATATGCATGGATGTAAGCGATAGATCAAATCTATACCTATCTGAGTTCAGAACTCAATACCTGAGTGCGGGTCGATGATCGCCGTTGCTGAAAGATGTAGTGAAAATGATCTTTGTTGGTTGCTCACAGCCGTACATGTGTCTGGCCTCTACAGAAAGTCTACTCGAAGCTCCGATCTGATTGGTCTTCTCGGAAGTGCTAGTTTGCGCGTAGACCTTCTTTTTGGTTGATCTGGATTCTTTTTTTAAATCTCTGAAATCTTTCTAAAAGTTGAAGATATAAATTTGGAGGAGATAAGGATGTGAAAGAAAGATGGAGAAGAAAATAATTTTCCTCTTATTTATCTCTCTTCCTAAACCCAGGGTCCAAACCCTAGGATTTTTATATCTTGCACTCACCCAAGAGAAGAAGACTCTCCTCTTCTTTTTTACGCCATGAACTCACGCCCAAGGACCCCCAACGTGAAGAGCCTTCTCTCTTCTATCTTACACGCTCAAAAGAGAAACAAAAACTCTTTTTAATGTGAAAGAAAATTGGGTTTTTAGAGTCCATGAAAAGTTGGACTCTCACAAGGGTTATCGCCACCTTCTCATAATTTCACGCTCAAAAGAAACATGGGACGCCCCTTCTTTTATTTTCCACGATAAAATCAGATCTTATCTGATTTTCCATGGTGAGAAACCTTATTTTGTCGCACAAAATAATAGGAAAAGAAATCATGGGCACCAGGGTCTTATAGATAAGATCACATCTTATCTATTATGGTAACCACTTCAAATCTCATTTGAACATACCATATAAAACCAGATAATACCCATCTTTGGACGTGAGAAAGGGAGGGAGGGACTCTTTGGCATGAAAAAATCTCACGTAAAAAATATTTGTGCTTGAAGAAATATGACGTCAAAAATTATGATGCAAGGGGAGAGAGAGTCCAATACAATATAGACTCTTGGTTTTCTTATTTGAATCCAAACCAAATCATATTTAGTTTAGTCCAAATAAAATAAATGAAATTCAATCTAATTAGGTTCATAATTTTTTAATCAAATTTCAATCAAACTAGAAATTGATTGAATCAAAGTCCTGATCAAATCAGAGATAATTCTTCCTTAGCGATTAGGTCATCTCATAATCTAATCGGGTCAAACCTGATTAAATCTAATTTAATTAGATTTTATCTAATTATCTTTGTTTAATTAAATTGAGTTAATCAGTAATCTAATTATTAATTAATCTTTCATTAATTTACTAACACTTGATGAATAAATTTATTGTAACTTTTGCATAAGATTAATCATCAATCGAATTGATGATTAAGTTCTTGAACGATTCTCAATCGTTGTTAGCCATATGATCAGTCAGAAACTTCTTTTGAGTGTGACCTCATAGGTTTGAACCTAAGTCGGTAGCATAGAAACAGATTTCTGAATCAATCGATGTAACCATCTAGCAATGAGACCTGATGTCCGGATAAGTCGAATGATGACGAAGCAACATTCAAGAACCTATTGACATATGATTACCATATAATCATCTCTTTGACCCTAATGCTCGAGGATGACCTACGATTTAACTATCAATTTTAGATAAGTTATCCACATTATATTTCAATCTTTCAAATCCATCACATAGATTATTCAAGCTCAGATTTTGCTAAATTAAAATATATTGATACATTATTTTCTACTAATTCGGAGGGGTCAATCCCATCTTGACTCACGCACCAACTTGATAAGTACTTGATTGCACTCAGAAATCTTTCATCACTAAATTATAAATTCAGATAGTCCGACATCAAAGTACAGTAAATTGCTTGCAAGTCACTGTGATGATCTCAGATCGGAGAGATACTTATACCCATATCCTTTGCGAGCGACTTTTGATAGTAGAGTGCTCCGTAGTTGGTCATGTTCAATGAGATATACTCCTATATCTCACTTGCATGCCATATCAGTGTCTCCACACCATTTGATTACGAGGATAACCAATGCATATGGCATATAACGATCTACACTTGATATTTGGCACGTCCTAGCAATAGCATATCATTTGGTCGTGAACTAATTTAAGAACTAGATGATAAATTATCCTTTATCGATCAAAATAATCCTAAGTACTCCATCATAATATAGGAGTTCATTAGAAGATGTAGCCTTATGATAAAAAAAGGTCAAATAACTTTTATTATTGATCAATTCCTATATATTTATAATTAGCACAATCATCAAACGATTGACTTTAGGACATAATTTCTAATAATTCTCACTTGGACTAAAGCCAATCAGTATAGTATCATATATCCATCTTCAATTTATCATCTCAGAACTCCTAAATATCAAGGCTTAGTAAATGGGTTGGTTAGATTCTCTTTTCTATCGATCTTTCAAAGTTTGACGTCATCTTAACAGGATTTTCGAATAAGATGGTAGCGATGCAAAATGCTTGGTAAGCTAACGGAACTTCGGCTCATTGGCATGAGCTATGGCTCCAATGCTATACAATACAATGGGACCATCATTGGAGGATGCTACTCCTTGCTTGTCAATGAATCTGTACAATTACATAGCTTCCTTGTAAGCATCGGATGCTGCAATATATTCAGCATTGCAATTTGAATTTGGCTATAATTTTCTACTTAAAACTTTTCTAATAGATTACTTCATTATTTAGGATAAGGATGTATTTCAACACATTCTTACTATTATTATATCTAACTAAAAACTAGAGTCATACTCTATAAGTTTTAAATTAGATTCTTCGTAACTGAATTGCCAGTCCTTAGTATTTTTAAAATATTTATGAATGACCTTTCAGTGATTCTCATCCAGATCTTACAGGTATCCACTCACTATCCTAGTGAGTATACCATATCTGGTCTCATATATGGTGTTCATAATAGAATAAATTCTATTGATAAATACTCTATATATGTTAGACTGGGCTAATCCAAACAGCCTCTTAGATCTATCTCTATAGATCTTCATTCTTAGAATGAGGGATGCTTTTTCCAAGTTCTTTGCGGAGAACAATAATAATAGCGAAATCCTTATTCTTTGTAATGTAAGGAATATCATTCCTGATTAAAAAAATTTTATTCATATACAAAATAAGAAATATACTCATAGAACTATTAACCTATTTGTATTTACAGAATTTTTTTTTATTCTCAATAAAGCCATACGTTTTGATCACTTATCAAAATACATGTTCCAACTCTAAAATATTTAGCATTGCTATAGGAGAAAATATCTCATTATGGTCAATACCATAATATTGACAATATCTTTAGGCAATCAGACGAACTTTGTAGGTCTTCACCTTGTCTGCGCCCTCTGATCCTATTGAAGATCTACTTACATCCTATGAGTTTTATTCTTTCGAGTGGATCAATGAGTGTCCATACACCGTTGATCATTATGGACTCTATTTCAGACTTTATGGCTTCAAGCCACTAATCGAAGTCAGACCTCTGTATGGCATTCATATAGATGATCAGATCCTTGTTGTTCTCATCTAATTCGATATGGATCACATCTCGAAATAAGAAATTGAAGTATCTATCTGATGGACATGGTACTATATCGGATCTTCCTAACGGTGCATCTATAACAGGTTTCAAGTTTGATCTAATCAAATCTGATCCTATGGGTTTACTAGATTGTGTCGGTTCTTCTATCTGTTGAACTTCAAAAGTTTCACATTAAAAGCATCAGTTTCTTCACCAAGGTACTCCTTTTCTAAAAAGAGTACCGAACAACTTTTATTCTTTAGTAGAGTAAAAGTTATATCTCTTGGATTCTTTGGGGTTATCCTACAAAATAATACATATAGGATTGGGATCCAAGCTAATCAATCTGCAAATGCTTGATATATAACAAACACTCTCAGATTCTAAGGTAAGAAAATATCGACTTATGCCTAGTCCATATCTCATATGGAGTCTTTGCGACTGATTAATTCGAAATCTAGTTCAGAACATAACAAGCAATCTTAAGAGCATAACCCTTGTTGGTGCAAAAATCCGTCTGCGCCGGAGAAGCTGGAGTTGAGGAAGCCGCGGTCGCCGCCGGGACCTGCAAGGGAAGTCTAAACCGGAGGTGGGGTTGCTCCGGCAAGACCCTCCGACGCTCAAGTCAGTTCTCTGCCTCAACAAGAATGGAGTGCTCGAACGGAGAATTTAGCAGAGTTTTGAGATAAGGCCAAAGAGCTTAGAGAATAACGTATCTGGATCCTCTTTTATAGGCAGAGGGGGCAACGGATTGATGGTGACACCTGCAACCGTCTGGTAGTGGGCCGCCCACGGTCAGGGAAATTAATTGCGGAGAGTGGTGGGGTAGACTCGTGGCTATTGTCATAGTCTGCCACGTATGGCCTGTTGCGGATAGTGGGGCGACGTCCGTTGCCGCTAGCTGTCAGTGAGTAGTGGGATCGTGCAGCACCTGCCGCAGGGAGCGGGACAGAATCGTGGCCGTTTGCTACAGCCTGTCAGGGAGTAATGGGTCCGCTGCTGGAGCCGCGTAGAATCCGCTGTAGGACCTGGAACAGGATCATGATTGTTGTCGCGACCTGCCGAGGGGGTGCGGATCTGTCGATTGAGGTTCGGCCGCGGTTGGAGTCCGGCCTCCGTAGGAGCCCGGGCGGAACCGCTCTGATGTCGAAGGTGGAGCCCGGCTCTCGTAGGAGTCCGGGCGGAGCCGTTCTGATGGCGGAGGTGGAGCCCGGCTCCCGTAGGAGTCCGGGCGGAGCCTTTCTGATGTCGGAGGTGGAGCCCGGCTCCCGTAGGAGTCCGGGCGGAGCCTTTCTGATGTCGGAGGTGGAGCCCGGCTCCCGTAGGAGTCCGGGCGGAGCCTTTCTGATGTCGGAGGTGGAGCCCGGCTCCCGTAGGAGTCCGGGCGGAGCCTTTCTGATGTCGGAGGTGGAGCCCGGCTCCCGTAGGAGTCCGGGCGGAGCCTTTCTGATGTCGGAGGTGGAGCCCGACTCCCGTAGGAGTCCGGGCGGAGCCTTTCTGATGTCGGAGGTGGAGCCCGGCTCCCGTAGGAGTCCGGGCGGAGCCTTTCTGATGGGAATTTCGGCCGCAGGTATTTTATACCCAACACCAGTCCCCCTACTTCCAAGTTTGAATTTCAAGCGAAGGAAGTACACAGAGAGAGGGATGCGCAGCCGAAATTGCCCCCTCGATCCTTGTGCGCAGCTGCCCCCACTTAATGCGCGCGTGTCAGAATCCGTTTTTTAGCAAAGGCGACTTGAAAAATCTTTTCGGAACCCCCGTTGAAACGCGATCCCAGGCGTCGCTCTGTGGGAATCTGTGAGCGGTCAACCCTCGATAGCAACGAAGTGGATAAGCGCGACATGCGGCACACACCATCTGGCCCAGGAATTCTCGTCGTCATAACTGCGTCAGGATCCGCCGGCTATTTAAACCCTTCGATCCATTCACGGTCTCATCCTGGCGTTCTTCTTTTCCCCTGAGAGTCTTGCTCCCCTCGCACCAATTCTCGCCGCCCTTTGCCTATCAATCCCTCTCTGAGGGTTTCCACACCATGTCCTCAACTCTGGAGGCTGTTCTTGAGGGGATTGCTAGGGCTTGGAGGAAGGTGAGGAGGAGGACGACGGTCGGTGAGAATCTCTGTCATCTCAGAGGGGGCCCAAGGAAGAATTCCTTCAACAACAGGGGTTTAATATCGGGGGCTGTTGTAGAAGCTATTCTGCCCGCGAATTTCGGAGCAGTAAGGCGGGGCAATACCGGTCAAGAGGGCAGAATAGACGTCATAAGTCATGACGGGATCCTTGATGCCGTCGGGGCCAAGGGACCAGAGATGGTCGACGGCGGGGCGGTAGAACTTGTTGCGGAGACGGTGGAAGTAGCGCATGCCGACCTTGCCGGAGCGTCTCAGGTGGCGGCCGTCATGGCTACGGCTCTTCTTGAAACAGGTCTTCGTTACTGCCGTCGTTACCCCCACCGCCTTCGGAGATCAATCCCACCCCTTTCTCGCTAAGGTCGGGACTTTGGGAACAGAATGAAGAGAGATGGGGCGAGGGCTGTTATACGCACTGGAGAACGTGACTGAGAAGGACAGAGACGGGAAGAGGAATTTGTAGCTTGGATCGGCCTCCGGTTCATCCTGCCCGAACCGTGCTTTGCGAGACATGTATTTTCTTTTTCTCTTTTTCCTGACCCGCCGGATCCTGTAACGTGTGCTTCTATCAAATAAAATAGTGATTTCAGTACCTTGTTTACCTCTCGTGTCAAATAATTGTCTGCCGAACTTCTTTCCTTCTCTTTGCCTGTGTCATGCCGTTCCAAGACCGTCAGCGACCTTTTCAGTTCATGTGCGGTCGTCCTTCGCTGGGCTTCTTTTCGGTTTTTCCTGCCGTTAGGAGATATCCACTTGTTAGGTTTGCCGGGATCTTTCTCCGCTGGAGTTGGGGCTAGGTTCGAAGAAGCTCCTGGAAGTTGAAGTAGCATAGTTTTCATAAGAATTAGGGCAAAGTCCTTCTGTAATCAAAGTCATAAGTAAAGTCCAGCTTCCGTAGAAGTCCGGGCGGAGCCGCTCTGATGTCGAAGGTGGAGCCCGGCTCCCGTAGGAGTCCGGGCGAAGCCTTTTCGTGGCGGAACCCGACTCCCGTAGGAGTCCGGGCGAAACCTTTTGGTGGCGGAACCCGGCTCCCGTAGGAGTCCGGGCGAAACCTTTTGGTGGCGGAACCCGGCTCCCGTAGGAGTCCGGGCGAAACCTTTTGGTGGCGGAACCCGGCTCTCGTAGAAGTCCGGGCGAAACCTTTTGTGGCGGAACCCGGCTCCCGTAGGAGTCCGGGCGAAACCTTTTGGGGCGGAACCCGGCTCCCGTAGGAGTCCGGGCCTTACTCCCCGCTCATGTCAGGACGAGGTTCTCCTCCTGTTCCTGACAGGGCTGTGGGGGCACATTAGGGCGTTGTAGGGCCTCTCCCCCCATTCGGTCTAAAGGAACCGGGCCTTCGACTTTGCTCAAGTTAGGGCGAGGTTCTCCTCCTGTCCCTAACAGGGCTGTGGGGGCACATTAGGGCGTTGTAGGGCCTCTCCCCCCATCCGGTCTAAAGGAACCGGGCCTTCGACTTTGCTCAAGTTAGGGCGAGGTTCTCCTCCTGTCCCTAACAGGGCTGTGGGGGCACATTAGGGCGTTGTAGGGCCTCTCTCCCCATCCGGTCTAAAGGAACCGGGCCTTCGACTTTGCTCAAGTTAGGGCGAGGTTCTCCTCCTGTCCCTAACAGGGCTGTGGGGGCACGTTAGGGCGTTGTAGGGCCTCTCCCCCCATACGGTCTAAAGGAACCGGGCCTTCGACTTTGCTCAAGTTAGGGCGAGGTTCTCCTCCTGTCCCTAACAGGGCTGTGGGGGCACATTAGGGCGTTGTAGGGCCTCTCCCCCCATCCGGTCTAAAAGAACCGGACCTTCGACTTTGCTCAAGTTAGGGCGAGGTTCTCCTCCTGTCCCTAACAAGACTGTGGGGGCACATTAGGGCGTTGTAGGGCCTCTCCCCCCATCCGGTCTAAAGGAACCGGGCCTTCGACTTTGCTCAAGTTAGGGCGAGGTTCTCCTCCTGTCCCTAACAGGGCTGTGGGGGCACATTAGGGCGTTGTAGGGCCTCTCCCCCATCCGGTCTAAAGGAACCGGTCCTTCGACTTTGCTCAAGTTAGGGCGAGGTTCTCCTCCTGTCCCTAACAGGGCTGTGGGGGCACGTTAGGGCGTTGTAGGGCCTCTCCCCCCATCCGGTCTAAAGGAACCGGGTCTTCGACTTTGCTCAAGTTAGGGCGAGGTTCTCCTCCTGTCCCTAACAGGGCTATGGGGGCACATATGGGCGTTGTGCGGCCTCTCCCCCCGTCCGATCTAAAGGAACCGGGCCTTCGACTTTTGTAAGATTGCGTTCTCATTTTTGATACCGTCTGCTTGAATTGTCCCTAGACAAATGGGCACACATTTTTCGATTAGGATGAAATCACTGGTAGTATACCCGTAAGTTTTCTGAGTTCCATGGTCGCGGGAGGTCGGCCCCTCCGAGCTCCTTAAGATAATAAGTCCCCGGTCGGACCACTTCTTTGATCTCATAAGGTCCTTCCCAATTTGGGGCTAGTTTCCCCTGGGCCTGCGGCTGTGAGACAGCAGCTCGTCGGAGTACAAGATCCCCCGCTCTAAATGTCCTGTTCTTGACTCGGGCGTTATAATATCGGGCAACCTTCTGTCTGTAGGCCGCCATTCGGACCTGAGCGATCTCCCGCCTTTCTTCCAGTAGGTCGAGGTTGGCCTTGAGATTTTGTGCATTCTGGGGTTCATCGAATGCCACGACTCGTACCGACGGGAGTTTAAGTTCGATCGGGATGACGGCTTCTGTACCAAAGGCTAGAGCAAAGGGAGTCTCTCCTGTAGGCAACCTCTGGGTAGTTCGGTACGCCCATAGCACATGGTAAAGCTCGTCCGCCCAAGTTCCTTTCGCTTTTTCAAGCCTTGTCTTGATTCCCTGCAAAAGGGTTCTGTTCGTTACCTCGGCTTCGCCGTTTGCCTGGGGATGGGCCACTGATGTGAACTTGTGGGAGATGTTTAGGTCTTCACAGAATTCAGCAAATCTGGCTCCCGCGAATTGCCGTCCATTATCAGTGATCAGTGTTCGAGGTAAACCGAACCTGCACACTATTGATTTCCAGACAAAATCCTGTACTTTCACTTCTGTGATTTTGGCTAGTGGTTCGGCCTCGACCCATTTGGTGAAGTAGTCGATTGCTACAAGGAGGAATTTCCTTTGACCGGACGCCATGGGAAAGGGGCCAAGAATATCCATCCCCCATTGTGCAAAAGGCCATGGGGCACTCAGGGGTGTGAGCTCGGTAGCAGGTTGTCTCTGGACGTTGGCGTACCTTTGGCATCGATCGCATTTTTTGACATATTCGATAGAATCATGATGCATTGTTGGCCAGTAGTACCCTTGGCGGAGTAGTTTGTGGGATAGAGATCTGGCACCCAAATGGCTTCCGCAAACTCCCTCGTGCACTTCCCATAAAGCATAGTCGACTTCTGAGGGTCGGAGACATCTCAAGAGAGGCAAGGAGTACGATCTCTTGTACAATTTGCCCTCATAGAGGATGTACCGGGATGCTTGATTTCGGAGTTTCCGGGCCTCTTTCGCGTCTTGGGGGAGAACCCCATCTCTAAGATAGGTTATCAGCGGGTCGACCCAGCTGGGCTCGTGGTCAATATCCATTACGAGCTGCGGTTCTTCCGTACTTGGGTGTTTTAAAACTTCAAAGAGGACGCCTTTGGACAATTCGGCCGGAGCCGATGTTGCTAGCTTGGAGAGAAAATCGGCTCTGGCATTCTCTGATCTTGGAATTTGCTTGATGTCGAAATTGTTGAAGGCGGGGGTGAATTCCTTCACCTTCTCAAGATATTTGGCCATACTGTCCTCCCGCGCTTCAAAGCTCCCGCTGACTTGTCCCACTACAAGTTGGGAATCGCTGTGCACCCGGAGTTGGTTTATTCCAAGCTCCTTAGCGACCCTCAATCCTGCGATTAGAGCTTCATATTCTGCTCCATTGTTTGTTGCGGGGAATCCAAAACGCAGAGCGTACTCCGCGACGACTCCCTCCGGGCTGGTCAAGATCAGGCCTGCACCAGCGTCCGCCATGTTGGAAGATCCGTCCACGTGGAGGGTCCAAAAGCCATTGAAGGAACTGGCTTCTTCGTCGGAGGAGTCCGGTTGAATCTTCAGGTCATCAATTTTGCTTTGCTCAGGTTCGACCTCCTCAGGGACGGTGCATTCTACTATGAAATCCGCCAATGCCTGGGCCTTTATTGCCGGTCTAGACTGGTAGTTGATGTCGAATTCTGTGAGCTCGATTGCCCATTTCGCCATTCTCCCAGAAATATCAGCTCGGTGCAAAACCGCTTTGATCGGTTGGTCAGTGAGCAACGTCACCGTGTGCCCTTGAAAGTAAGGTCGGAGTCTCCGAGCTGCAATCAACAAAGCGTAGGTCAGTTTCTCTAATTTAGTATACCTGGTCTCGGCGTCCCTTAGCACGCGGCTAATGTAGTAGACCGGCCGCTGGATTTTTATTTCTTCTTTGACAAGGACTGCCGCGAGGGATGTGGGAGAGACTGCCAGGTACAAAAATAACTCCTCCCCAGGTTCGAGCTTTGCCAGTAGTGGAGGTGAGCTAAGGTAGCTCTTTAATTCCTCGAATGCCTGTTGACATTCAGGGGTCCAACAAAAGTTCTTCGGCTGTTTGAGGGTTTGGAAGAAGGGCAAACATCGCTCAGCCGACCTCGCGACAAAGCGATTAAGAGCTGCAATCCTCCCAGTGAGGCACTGAACCTCCTTGATTGACCTCGGGGCGGCCATCTCCTGGATGGCGCGAATTTTCTCCAGATTGGCCTCAATCCCACGCCCCGACACCATGAAGCCCAGAAACTTTCCTGAGGTTACCCCAAAAGCACATTTGGTCGGGTTCAGCTTCATTCTGTATTTTCGAAGAGCGCCAAAAGTTTCCTCGAGGTCGGCAACATGATTTCCGAAAGATCTACTTTTCACGAGCATATCGTCCACGTACACCTCCATGTTTCGGCCGATTTGTTCTTTGAAGATTTTATTTACCAACCGCTGATAGGTTGCGCCTGCGTTCTTGAGGCCGAACGGCATAACCTTGTAGCAGTAAAGGCCGCGATTAGTGATAAAAGCAGTCTTCTCCTCATCTTCCGATGCCATTCTAATCTGGTTATAGCCGGAGAACGCGTCCATAAAAGTGAGAAGCTCATGGCCCGAGGTAGCATCCACCAGTTGATCGATCCTGGGGAGGGGGTAACTGTCCTTTGGGCAAGCCTTATTTAGCTTTTTGAAATCGATACACATCCTCCACTTGCCGTTCGCTTTCTTGACCAAGACGACGTTGGAGATCCACTCTGGATAATTGACCTCCTTGATAAATCCGGCCTCGAGAAGTTTATCCACTTCGTCGGCTATTGCCTTCTGCCTCTCCGGGGCATGACTCCGGATTTTTTCTTTTGTTGGCCGATGTTTAGGGTCGACCGTCAGATGATGCTCCATGACTTTTGTGTCGATCCCCGGTATATCCGTCGGGACCCATGCGAAAACGTCCGCATTCCTTCGGAGGAAATCCACAAGACGCACCCGCACCCCCTCCTCCAGGTTGGAGCCGATTGACACAACATGCTCCGCATTCCCATCGTTCAAAGGAATCGATATTAGATCTTCGATTGGACCACCCCTCTCTTCAGTAAGGTCATCGCGCGCGTCCAATCCGTCGACCGGACAGAGGTCCACCTGGTCGTTCTTCTGCAAGGCAATGTTGTAGCAATGCCTGGCCAGCGCTTGGTCTCCCCAAACTTCTCCAATCCCCTTGCCGGTGGGGAACTTCAATTTCAAATGGTAGGTTGAAACGACGGCTCTGAGGGCATTGAGGCCGGGACGGCCAAGAATTGCATTGTAGGCAGAAGGCGCCTTTACCACCAGGAAATTCACCAGAGCCCTGGATTGCTTTGGATGCTGACCCGCGGTCACGGTTAGAGCTATCGTTCCTTCCGTAGGAACGGCGTCACCAGTAAACCCTATCAAAGGGGGAGCACATCGGCCTTAGATGACCGCCAAGAGTGGTCATTCTTGAAAAGGCGTTGTAGAACAAGATGTTAGCCGAACTTCCGTTGTCGACGAGAACGCGACGGACATCATAATTTGCTATGTTCAAGGAAACTACGACCGCGTCGTTGTGAGGGAATTGGACTCCCTAGGCGTCTTCTTCAGTGAAGGCTATGGGTTCCTCGACTTTTTGCCGCTTGGGAGGTGCAGCTGATTTGCCGATCGCCTCCTGCTGGGATTCCCCCGAGATGACATTAACGGAATCCAGTGGAGACTGGTCGCCCGACCACCCTTTATCGACGGTCACAGCCGGAGGTAGTTGTGCAGAAACCCCGCGAGAAGGCATCGGACAGGGAAAGGAGGCTTGGGTGCTGGAAAAGATGGCCGACAGCGGATCCGTTGAGCGCTCCTTTAAGAACAAGGGTGCTGCGAAGATTCGCGCCTTTCCTCTAGCGCCAATCCTGTTGGTGCAAAAATCCGCCTGCGCTGGAGAAGCTGGAGTTGAGGAAGCCGCGGTCACCGTCGGGACCTGCAAGGGAAGTCTAAACCGGAGGTGGGGTTGCTCCGGCAAGACCCTCCGATGCTCAAGTCAGTTCTCTGCCTCAACAAGAATGGAGTGCTCGAACGGAGAATTTAGCAGAGTTTTGAGATAAGGCCAAAGAGCTTAGAGAATAACGTATCTGGATCCCCTTTTATAGGCAGAGGGGGCAACGGATTGATGGTGACACCTGCAACCGTCTGGTAGTGGGCCGCCCACGGTCAGGGAAATTAATTGCGGAGAGTGGTGGGGTAGACTCGTGGCTATTGTCATAGTCTGCCACGTATGGCCTGTTGCGGATAGTGGGGCGGCGTCCGTTGCCGCTAGCTGTCAGTGAGTAGTGGGATCGTGCAGCACCTGCCGCAGGGAGCGGGACAGAATCATGGCCGTTTGCTACAGCCTGTCAGGGAGTAATGGGTCCGCTGCTGGAGCCGCGTAGAATCCACTGTAGGACCTGGAACAGGATCATGATTGTTGTCGCGACCTGCCGAGGGGGTGCGGATCTGTCGATTGAGGTTCGGCCGCGGTTGGAGTCCGACCTCCGTAGGAGCCCGGGCGGAACCGCTCTGATGTCGAAGGTGGAGCCCGGCTCTCGTAGGAGTCCGGGCGGAGCCGTTCTGATGGCGGAGGTGGAGCCCGACTCCCGTAGGAGTCCGGGCGGAGCCTTTCTGATGTCGGAGGTGGAGCCCGGCTCCCGTAGGAGTCCGGGCAGAGCCTTTCTGATGTCGGAGGTGGAGCCCGGCTCCCGTAGGAGTCCGGGCGGAGCCTTTCTGATGTCGGAGGTGGAGCCCGGCTCCCGTAGGAGTCCGGGCGGAGCCTTTCTGATGTCGGAGGTGGAGCCCGGCTCCCGTAGGAGTCCGGGCGGAGCCTTTCTGATGTCGGAGGTGGAGCCCGGCTCCCGTAGGAGTCCGAGCGGAGCCTTTCTGATGTCGGTGGTGGAGCCCGGCTCCCGTAGGAGTCCGGGCGGAGCCTTTCTGATGTCGGAGGTGGAGCTCGACTCCCGTAGGAGTCCGGGCGGAGCCTTTCTGATGTCGGAGGTGGAGCCCGGCTCCCGTAGGAGTCCGGGCGGAGCCTTTCTGATGGGAATTTCGGCCGTGGGTATTTTATACCCAACAACCCTAAAAAGAGACTGACAAATAAATAAATCTCATCATGGATCGAACTATGTCTGACAAAATCGATTTCAATAAGAGAGAATCCTATTCTCTTCTAGATATGTCAAACACTCACCGAAAGGGTATTCTCTCCTTTGGTCTGATCGAAGAGTTTCAATTCTCTTCTCAGTTTATTTTTCTATCTTATTATGAAATTATTTAAATATTTTAAATAATTTAAATTTATGACAAATATATTCGTAGATCCGATATATCAATATGTATCAGACTCAAAACATCATTTACTCGTTCATCTTTTTTGAGAAAAGGTGACTTGGTTATCTTACTAAGAAGATAGGATTGACAGGTTGATAATGATTCATAATCATTGGCTTTGAGAATGGTTGATCCTATTCTTATTTATATGATCGAGCCAAATTACCAAAAGTAGTAGGCTTTCATGACATTATCTACTCTAAGGAGTTTGTTTGTTGTGTACAGTACACTAACAGACTATGACTATTTGTAAATGCCATTTCTTTAATTGTCCATCATAATTTTGACATCATTCATAATGATATCACAAAAATTATTAGACAATAGTGGCAATTACTAAAATGATATTGTTAGAATTGAAAATAAGCTCGAGAATTTCAAAAGTCAGAACTAAAATATGACTTTCAGCTCCAACATTCAGAAATCTTCTGCTGTTTTCAATCTTTCTACCAACCTAAAGTCGTTACAATAATTTACATGAACTTTCGATATCCAATACTAAGTAGTAGTATCATAGATAGAGAAATCATAAGGTGTTATCATATAAGTACCTTATCCAGCAACCCTTTGCTGATTTCTCCTCCTTAGTCTGTTCGGATTAAGAAATTCTGTCAGACTAAATTAATCTCAGACTCTTTTATCGGTTCGGACTCATTAGCCCAAGTATGACTTTTTTGTACCTTCTTTTTTTTTCTCAAAAGATTGTTATCCCACTAAAGACATATTTTTAGAGGTACAAAAGAACTCCTTCAATATTTGTAAATTTTTTTTTCACTGAGCATCATCGAATTTACAACTAAATTTATGTTCTTCACTACTCTCAAAAATATCATATGGTGATTTTATCATTTGGCCACTTCTGATAAATATCTTTGATCGCATCATGTGTGTTGGATGTGAAAACTTCAAGTGTTGGATCCATAATCATATATAGGATCTATTCGTGTTCTAAAATTATTTGTAACTTTCGATACCATCTATCGAAGTTAGGTCCTATAAATAAGTCACTGTCAAATAGTGAACGGAGCAACAGACATCTAGCCATAACTGAAAGAAAAATACAATACCTCTATATTTATGAATTGATTAAGCCTAAAGACTTAGACTTTAGTCTAAAATTTTTTTCACTATTTTAGTCAAATTGGTAGCCTCTATCTCCAATCTGAAGAATTACTTTAATTCTTTAGTGGGTACTAGAATCCACATAGACTACGTATAGGCCCGATGATGGCTCGATCAACCTATATGCAGCTATGGGTAGATTTTCAATCAATTATTTTTCAAATATTTTTTAGTAGTTAATTTAGTCCTAAATTTTATTTCAGTAGGCGATGGGCCTCCATTGAAAGTTTCGATTAGATCAAACCATTAAGATGAACCTACTCAGTGATTCTAGCTAAAAAATGATCAAGACTGAGGATGGCTCGATCAATCCAACTATTCATTAGATAGTATAACAGAGTCATCATATGATGAATGATAATTTCATTATTTAGAGAGAACACTAGACGGATGGTGCCCGCAATGTCAATTACAAATAATGGACCCATTACCATTTATCTTAATGGGAGGCTATGATCTAGTTATCACCATAACCAGCTCATTTTAGAAATCTAATAATTTAGAATATTTAAGAATTAATTTAAAGAAGAGATGAGAAGAGATCAACCAGTAAACTACTACCCTCTCATTGACTTCACTAAGTCATTGAATTAGATTAAGGTCATGCTAGTTGAAATGGCACCTAGATCAGTCACACTGATTAATCTTAATGGCATGAGTTAACTTGAATCACTTATCGATCTAATCAAAACATAATCCATCAAATTGGCCTGGTAAGTGAGATCAGTGGGAGGGTATGCCAAGCTTGCCTTAGACACCATCAAAATGGCCAGATAAGCCGCTCCTAATCAAAAATCACTAGTCAAAATGCCAAACTTACCTTAGACACTAATTGGTTAATTAGTTTCGATTTAACCAGCCTAATGATTCGGGTTCAATCACTGAGCCACAATCAAGATCCATTTGGTCTAATCAAAGACATGGACTTGACTATCTACAACTATTGTACTGATTCTTAGAGAAATTCTGATTTAATCTAATTCAATATTTGGTTAGATTTAATTAATTTTTCTACATAATCTATTAACTCTTTAATTCTACCTTATGTTTAACCCAATTAAAAAGATCTAATTTGAGCTAATCCATGCCCCTATGTTTTATGCAATGTCATTAAATCTTAAATCATAATTCTAGATCTAATCGATTCTACACTTAATTTTTAATTAAGTTCAACCATGGGTTTAGGTTTAGGTTTGAAATAATTTTAATTTTTTATTTTATAAATAATTTATAATAAATATTATGTAAAGATTTTTTATTCTAAAACTGAGTCGACTCAATCAATATTGAGCTGGTTACATAAGGAGACTCAGTCAACTCAGTTCAAAATTGGGTCGGCTCAATAATTGTGCAAGTACGATTCAAGAAATTTTAGATCTAAAAAATTTTGCATAGTTCCAAAATAAAATCAATCATAAATATCTTTTTAGATCATATCTAAATTTTTTTATAATTCAAGATTTTATTTTTTTATAATTAAAATAATTTTAATCATATAGATTAGATATTTTATTTTTCATACAACTTTGTATCACATACAACAAACCTAAGATTTCAAGATCTAAAATTTTACAGAAAAATAAATTTTTTCTTTTGCATTCTTCTTCATGAGATCTAATCATATGGCACCCCTATACGTCATAAGAGTACCCCATGGAATGAGAAGAGAGGGCCTTTAAATCTTTCTTGCTCCTATGATTGGATGGTCTGATGATCAACCCAATTCAAGTACTTACTAATCAGATCATCTAATCTAACCACATATCATATATGCATGAATTTAGATCTAATCTAAATTACATCAGATCTGATCACAACCATAGATCATATCTAAATCAGATCATAAATATCATATACAACATATAAAATCAGATTTTATCAATGATCAGCACAAACTAAGACAACCTGTTCACTGTAAGGGATAAACCCTACAGTAGGACAACTTTATTTCAATTTGTGTGATCAACTATTAATTAAATTTAAATCTAAGATATCATATATTAGATCTAAATAAAATTAAATTTCAGATCTAATATGCACATATAACATGTCATAACGAATATAGTGCTCTGATACTACTGTTAGAAAACATAAGTGATTTCAAGCATATATTTCAAAAATTTTTAAAATAAAATACAGCAGAAGATATCTAGATTAATCATATTAATCTAACATACATGTGATCTAATCATCAAATCAATCTACTCTAGGATCTATGACATGATATGTTGCATATAAAATCTAAAATAATCATATGATAAAATCTGTATGTATGGATGTAAGCGATAGATCAAATCTACACCTATCTGAATTTAGAACTCGATATTTGAGTGCAGATCGATAATTATTGTTACTGAAAGATGCAGTGAAGATGATCTTTGCTGGTTGTTCGCAGCTGCACACGCATCCGGCCTCTATAGAAAGTTCACTCGAAGCCCCAATCTGATTGGTCTTCTCAGGAGTGCTAGCTCGCGTGAAGATCTTCTTTTTGGCTGATCTATATCCTTTCTTCAAATCTCTAAGATCTTTTTAGAGGTTAAAGATGTACATCTAGAAGAGATAAGGATGTGAAAAAAAGATAGAAAAAAAATAATTTTTCTCTTATTTTTCTCTTTTCCCAAACTCAGGATCCAAACCCTAGGGTTTTTAGATATTGCGCTTACCCAAGAGAAGAGAACTCTCCTCTTCTTTTCCATGCCATGAACTCATGCCCAAGGACCCCCAATGTGAAAAGCCTTCTCTCTTCTATCTTACATGCTCAAAAGAAAAAATAAAAACCCTTTTTAATGTGAAAGAAGATTGGGTTTTTAGAGTCCATGAAAAGTTTGACTCTCACAAGGATTGTCGCCACCTTCTCACAATTCCACACCCAAAAGAAACATGGGATGCCCCTTCTTTTATTTTTTTCATGGTAAAACCTGATCTTATCTGATTTTCCATGGTTAGAAACCTTATTTTGTCACACAAAATAATAGGAAAAGAAATCATGGGCAGCAAGATCTTATTAATAAGATCACATCTTAACTAATATGGTAAACAATTCAAATCTCATTTGAACATACCATATAAAATCAGATAATACCCATCTTTGGACATGAGAAAGGGAGAGAGGGACTCTTTGGAGTGAAAAAATCTCATGCAAAAAACATTTGTGCGTGAGGAAATATGGCATCAAAAATTATGGCACAAGGGGAGGAAGAGTGCAATATAATATGGACTCTTGGTTTCCTTATTTGAATCCAAACCAAATCACATCTGATTTAGTTCAAATAAAATAGATAAAATCCAATCTAATTAGGTTCATAATTTTTTAATCAAATTTTAATCAAATTAGAAATTGATTGAACTAAAGTCCTAATCAGATCAGAGACAATTCTCCCTTAGCAATTAGGTCATCTCATAACTTAATTGGGTCAAACCTAATTGAATCTAATTTAATTAGATTATCTAATCTTCTTTACTCAATCAAATTCAGCTAATCAGTAATTTAATTACTAATTAATCTTTTATTAATTCACTAACACTTGGTGAATATATTTATTGCAACTTTTGCATAAACTTAATTATCAATCGAATTGACGATTAAGCCTTAGAATAATTCTTAATCATTGATTAGCCATATGATCAGTCAAAATTTTTTTTTGAGTATAATCTCATTAGTTTGAACCTAAATCAATAGCATAAAAATAAATTTCTGAACTAATCGATGTAACCATCTAGTAATAGGACCCGACGTCCGAATAGGTCAAATGATAGTGAAGCAATATTCAAAAATCTATTGGCATATGGTTACCATATAATTTATCCCTTTGATCATAATGCTTGAGGATGATCTAGAATTTAACTGTCAATCCTAGATAAGTCATCCAAATTATATTTTAATCTTTTAAATCTATCACATAGATTATCCAAGCTCAGATTTTGCTAAATTAAAATTTATTGATACATTAACTCTTACTAATTCAGAGAGATAAATCACGTCTTGACTCACGCATCGACTTGATAAGTATTTGACTGCATCCAAAAATTTTTCACCACTGAATTATAAATTCAGATAGTCTAGCATCAAAGTACAGTGAGTTGCTTGCAAATCATCATGATGATCTCAAGTCAGAGGGATATTTATACCTATATCCTTCGTGAGCTATTCTTGATAGTAGAGTACTCCGTAGTTGATCGCATTTCATGAGATGTACTCTTACATCTCATTTGCATGCCATATCAGTGTCTCTATATCATTTGGTTACGAGGACAACCAACGATATGGCACACAACAACCTACACTTGATATCGCTATCATCCTAATAATAGCGTATCGTTTGATCGTGAACCAGTTTAAGGACTACGCGATAAATCCTCCTTTATCGATCAAAATAGTCTTAAGAACTTCATCACAATATATGAGTTCATTAGAAGATATAACCTTATGATGAAAAATACTAAATAACTTTTATTATTGATCAATTCATATATATTTATATTAGCACAATCGTCAAATGATTAGCTTTAGGATATAATTTTCAACAATCGATGAACTCACTTAAACTAAAAAACCAATCAAAGCTTTCAAATTTTTAGGAAAGCTACATGAACAAATCGGATCGATACAAAATTAAATCGAAGAAACCATTGTGTTTAATCAAATACTTGATTTTAAGAACCTTTTAAATTGAAATGTCGGTTTGGTTTTAAAAAATTACTTAAAATCGAACCGATCGAACCATTTTTAGCCCTACTTGATACAATTAATATCCATCACCTGATAATTTTATCTAAATAATACTTATTTAAAAAAATATGAAAATAGCTCTTTTTCAAATATTTATCGGAGTATTGCCCAAAACAAAATCATTCTTCCATAGGGCGACTTTAGGTGCTGACTCACCACAATCCACGCTATATGGAAGGAGGAGTCAGCAACCAGAGACCCACCCTATGGTAGGACGACTCATAAAATAGCCCTACCATAGGGTGACTCATAATGTCGCCCTTTCGCCCTACCAAAGGGCGACTTAACTTAAAACTAAAAGACTTCACTAACCCTCCCGACTAAATCCCTCCTTCCCCTCTCTCCGTCACTTAGGGGGGAAGAAAAGAAAAAAAGCTAAACCTCACTCTCCCTTCTATCCCGAAGTCATCCCTCCCTCCCCTCTCTCCCTCAATGATTCTTAATCCCCATTAGTTTTTACATTTTGTGCCTCAGACATGGCAGTTTCAGACTCCAACGTGAATCCAGGGCCGATTGACCCTACTGTGCTGTATCTCCAGACCTGACACCGTGGTGACTCTATTTATTTTGAGAAGGATATGGGGCCCTTACATTGCAGATACAGAGGCTTCACTACGATGCACACCTAGCAACCACATAAGAGGATTGTAGAGTATCTTCATGTGGCTGATTTTTATGAATTTTTAAAGTTTGCGATATACAACTTGATTGGACCCTCATCACAGCTATGATAAAGCGATGGTGTCAAAAGACTCATACTTTCTACCTCCACATTGGGGAGGCGATGATCACATTGCAGGATGTTGCTATTCTCCTTGGATTATGGGTGCATGGATCTGCCATCACTGGTACTATGTAGATCATCTGGTTAGACCTCTATGAAGAGTTGTTTGGGATTAGACTGCTAGAGACGATATTGTCGAAATTTTTATTGAGATTTCACTGGCTTTATGACACGTTCCACCATTTGTCGGATGATGCAGATGACAAGACTGTGTAGAGGCATGCTCAAGCATTCATTCTATATCTTATCGGTGGCTATCTATTCACTGATAAGTCTGGTTCTCATGTGTAGTTGTTATACTTACCCTTACTATGTGATCTCTATGTATGTGGGTAGATGACTTGGGGCAATGCTACTCTGTTCTTCTTGTATCGTGAGCTCTATAGGGCTACCAGGCTAGATACGCGTGAGATAGCTAGACTATTGGTGTTGCTGTAGCTTTAGATATGGGAGCATTTACATATCGGACGGCTAGATAGGATACTCCCTAGGGCAGAAGCCCGCCAGCTAGCATCGAGACATGATGCAGTAGGCCATCGCCTGGTAGATGAGGACGACATTGGTGTTGAGGGCCCATTTGACGAGATATAGTACGATCAGGCTGATCCACTTGGATACAGATATATAACCAGTAGTATTGATTTTTTATGATGAATGATTAAACACTTTCATAAAATAACATATTGACTTTGTTTTAGACAGATGGAGGGCTCGATTGATTGGTGGATGTAATCCAGTGCCACACACAGTCATACACTATAGGGATCAGTTTGACCAATAGCACGATGATCAGATGGTGTAGGTGTCTTACACATCGAAGATACTAGTCACATTGCTTAAGGTATGTCGATCAGATCAGCATGTATGGAGGACATGCACACTTTTCATTTACTTCAACATTATGGAGATCTACTATCCAAAGTGCGTGATGTGACAGTTTGGCATGTATTAGGGCATCCCCCTACCATGCGACACTTGGGAGAGCCTCCACAATATAGATCAATGAGGGCGGCATCGCCATGATTGGGTGCGAGAGCATTGGGAGTATATTGATGCATGAGAGCAGTAGGAGGATTTGATTATAGCTAGTCTACCTATGTTCCCAACGATAGATTATTATGAAGCATATCTGCAGTGGTATAGGAGCATCACCAGGTGATTCATCTCGCTATTGATGAGGGACCAGTCCAAGATGAGGTTCCATCCATCGGACAGCATGATGGATATTATGGTAAATATATTTTGCTTTTTATCTCATTTTATTGTCATTATTTTTATACTTATGAATAATATATGTTTTCTCTTTGATAATGACATTTTTAGAGGATCACGTTACTATACCATCGGACAAGGAGCGGCTTCCATTCAGTCACCATTGGATGCAAGGATCGAGCACTTGTCAATGTCATGGATGGCCTTATCAATACTATGCGACTCATCTCAGAGGATAGACAACTTCATATAGGGTTCGATGAGCACAACGAAAGCAAATGGATTTCAAAATTTTTCATAATGAAACACCAATTAATCAAATCCTAATCCCAAGATCCCCTTGATGATAAAAATCACATGCATATATATAGGTATGTATAGAATAATACCTGTCATGCTATGTCCAAAATTCTGGTAGAGTTTCCACTAGGTGTCTAAATGTTCGCCCTCCAACAATGATCCATACAGGACTTGATTCAAGACTCATACTCCTAATCTGATTTCTCCCACTGAATTTTTTCTCAAAGAATTTCTCCAGACAGCACAACCCCTGACCTTCCTTCCTCTCCTCCTAGCCTTTCCTTTCTCTACCTTTCTTGTCTTATTGTCTTTCTTAATTTTTTTCTTAGCTCTTGTCCTAAAATCGGACTTATCCTTACTATTTTGGACTTGTTTTAACAAGAAAAAGAAAAGACTAATTAGATAATATGGAGAGTATAGGAGTTGGTATAGTGCTCCCAAGCCTTGAGAGGCCACAGGAGGAGCCAGGGTGTTGGCTCTGAGAGGTTAGGATCGGTTTGGATCCTAGGGCTAGAACAGGAGTGGTCCTAGGGTGGAGGCGGTGCATAGCTCTCCACAAGCTCGAAATTCAAACGATGAGGACTTCAAGGGGCTTGATTGGGCTCCGAATGTAGAAAAACTGATAGGCGCATAGCATATATTTTTAAAATTTTTATGCAGTGGAATAAATCAGATTAAACAATTTAATCTATCAAACATACATAAGATCTAATCTCAATGCCTATCCTAGGATCTATAACATGACATATATGCATACAAGGATCTGAAAATAAAATCTGTACATATGATTGCATCATATATGCATATGTAGATCACATCTGCATATAGATCAAGTTTAGAACTTGAGATCTGAGCATGGGTAGAAGGTCTCTGCATCTGAATCACAAGGACTCGAAGGATGCTTGTAGCTGCATAGGGTGTCCGACCTCTATGGTGGTCCACTTGAAGTCCTGCACTGATCGATCTTCTCGGGAATGCTAGTTTGCATAAAGACCTGCTGGTTGGCTGATTTGCTTCTTTCTTCAAATTTTTTGGACTCCTTTGGAATTGAAGATGGACAAGGAGGTAGGTGAGGTAATGGAAGAAGATGATGGAGAACTTCTTTCTTCCTTTTCTCTCTTCCCAAAACTTTAGATTTGGTCTAGGTTCTCTCTCACCCAAGAGGAGGAAGAACTCCTCCATACTCACATGCCAAAGATGGCTACCCACCCTATGACCTCATGCCCAAAAACCCTAACTCACGATGAATTAGATCTGATTTTTGTCACACAAAAATTAGAGCTTTTCATAAATGGCATGGATGGGGAGATAAGGATGAAGTTCGAATCAAATTCGAACTTAGATAAGAGCCCGATTTCAAGTGAAATCCAAATCCAATTTGAATATAAATCAAACCAAATTTTATCCTCATCTAAGAAGCTTGGAGAGTGGGTGACAAAACACTTTTTGGCATAGAGTTTCTCATGCCAATTTGAAATTGGCATTGGGCATGCACACAAGGGTGGTCGGCGGCTAGGAGAGTCCAAGCTATTTTTGTTAAAAAATATATCCAAAAACCAATCATCTAGGTTGTAGATGATTATGCTCCATATAAGTATATGAATTATAAAATAATAAATATTATCTGATAGATTCATCATAAGAAATATATCTTCTAAAATAGAACTCATATGTTATGATGAAGTCTTTAGAACTACTTTCAAAATGATAAAGAAAGATTTATCATGTGGTTCTTAAATCCTGCTCACAAACAAACGATACAATTATTACAAGAACAATAACTGTATCAAGTATAGGTCGTTGTGTGCCATATTAATTGGTTGTTCTCTTAACTAAGATGTGTGGTGACATGAGTATGACATACGGATGATATATAAGAGTACATTTCACTCAACATGATCACTTTCGGAGTACTCTGCTGTCAAGGGTTGCTCTGATAGGATATGGGCATATGTATCCCTCGGACCTAAGGCTGTCTCGGTGACTTGCAAGCAACTCATTGTGTTTTGATGCCGGACTATTTAAATTTTTAATTCGATGATGGAAGATTTCTGGATACATTCAACTACTTGTGAAATCTAAGTGCGAGTCAAGATGGGATTGACCTTTCCAAGTAAAATTGAAGATGATACATTATTGTGTTTCAATTCAGTAAAACTTTGGCCAAAGTAGTCCTAGTGAGGAGTCACAAAATTTTTGAGGTTGAGACACAATATGGACCACTCTTCTTGGGTTGACAGTTTAACCCAAAGTCATCTTTGAGCATCAAGTGTCAAAGGGATGAATTATACGGTAACTATATCTACATAGATTTTAGAGTGTTGCTATGCATACATTCGGCCTATCCGGACGTCGGGACTCATTGCTAGATAGTTATATCAATTAGTACAAAAATTATTTTTATGCTACTGGCTTAGGTTTGAACCTATGGGATCACACACATAGAAGTACCTATCTGATCAAATGGCTGATCGATGATTATGAATCGTTGAAAGATTTAATTATCAATTTGATTGATGATTAATCCTATGTAAATATTATCATAAATTATTTACTAATGGTTAGTAAATTAAAAAAATAATTAATTGATAATATGATTATTAATTGATTCAATTTGATTGAGCAATGGGGGTTTGATTAGATCTAATTGAATTGGATTCAATTAGATTGGCTTTGAATTAATTGGATGCAGTCCTATTGAATAACGGGACTTATTTCAATTGATCTTAGGAATGCATGAATATGAAATTATTTTATATATATTTTGATTGGATCAAACTCTATTGGATAATAGACTTTGATTTGATCAAATGTCATTTGATAATAGGCCTAATTGGATCAAGCCCTATTATCAAATAGCTTCCCTGAAGCCATCAAGATCTCCATTCCTAGATCAATGAGGTTTTTAATCTAACTAATTCTCAATTGGATTGGAGCCTAATTGGTTTTATAATTGGGCTAGGATCCAATTAGTTAGTTTGTTATAACTAATTCTTAAATTAATTAGGATTGGATTCAAGGGTTAGTTAGAGTTGGAACAGGATCTTAAGTCTTATATGGAATAGGACTTAATCAACTAAAACACCCCATGTGATATATTCTCCACGCCTCAATTTTCATCATGATAATTCTTCATGCCCCATAGGATGCCGTGCCCCCTCTCTTCCTCCTGTGGAAAACAAAGAGGCATCCCATCTCTTCTTTCTGATCGCCCAAAACAAAGAGGGGGCATCCAAGAGTTGGATGCCCCAAGATCCCTCTCGCAACATCCATTTTTTCCTCTTCTTCTTAGTATATTTTCTTGATCTTTTCTTACTAATTTTTAGATATCAAAAAGATACTTCTCTGCTGGTTATATAGTAGAAAATTGAAGAAGAAAAGTTTTTTCCAAGGAGAGAAAGATCAAGGAAGAAGAAGGGTCTTCTTTTTTGCGTGCAGCCTTGAAGAAGAAGGAGTTCTTCTTTTAAAATTTTTTTAATTTTTTTTAAGATAAAAATTAAATTAGATCTAATTTTTAACATATGGATTTAGAGAAAGAATACTAGAAAAAATTTGATTTGGGTTTGAGGATTCTTGAAGTTTTAGATCAAGGAAGAAGATGGATCTTCTTTCTTGCGCACAGCCTTGAAGAAGGAGTTCTTGTTCTATTTTTTTTTTTTTAATTTTTTCTAAGATAAAAATCAAATTAAATCTAATTTTTAATATAAAAATTTAAAAAAAAATATCAAAAAAATCTGGTTGGGCTTTTGGGGCTTTCTTGAGTTCTAGATCAAGAAGAAAAATGGAGAAGAAGAGAGAAGAATGGTTCTTCTCTTGGATCCCTCTTTTGAATTTTTTTAGATCCCAAGATTTTATATAATTTTTAGTATAAAAAATTAGATTACATCAAATTTTTATCATAAAAAATCAGAGAAGAAAAATTCTTCTTAAGGGTGTGAAAGGAAGAGAGAAAGGTTCTCTCTTATGCATGAGAAATTAAGAAGAAATGATTCTTCTCTTGATCTCTATTGTAGAGATCAGATGCATAGATTCAGGAAGAAAAGGAGAGGGTCTCCTTATTCTTTATTTCCATCATGTTCCTCTCAAATCAGCTAATGGATGGTGTCTTTATGAGCTAGCACTCCTGGAGAGATCGATCAGCATGAGGACTTCGTGTGGATACCCGTAGAGGCCGGATACGTATGCAGCTGCCAAGCATCATGAAGAACCATCTACCACGAATTGGATGCGGTGATCTACTATCCACACTCAGGTATAAAATTTTGTATTCAATTAATATTTAGATATGATCTAAATATATATTAGATATGTCTTGTACTTACTGAATTTTAGATTTCAAATGTGCATACATACATATTAGTTCATGTCATAGATCTTGTATGGTGATTTAGATTTGATCTATGCATGCATTATAGATTAAATTATTTAATCTATATATGTTCCATTAAAAAAAATTTTAAAAATGCATGCATATCACCCACCACGCTTCCCTTCAGTTTTGGACTCTTAGGTTTTTATCCAATAAGACTCCAACCTAAGCAAATTAGGTTATACCTAATTGAATAACTTGAACCAATCTAATTAAGTTCCAAACTTGATTAAATCAGAATTTAATCAAATCTAATTTCTGATCAAATCAAAAATCAATCATCTTTAGCAATTAGGTCATCTCATAACCTAATCAGATCAAATCAAATCGAATCCAATTCAATTAGACTTGAACCAAATTACATTACTCAATCAAATTGAGCTAATCAGCAGTCCAATTATGACCAATCCTCCTTTAATTCACTAACTATTAGCAAATTGATTTATTATAATTTTTGTATCAGATTAATCATCAATCAAATTGATGATTATATCCTAGAACGATTCTCAATCGTTGATCAGCCACTTGATCAGATGAAAACTTCTTTTGAGTATGACCCCATAGGTTCGAATCTAAGCTGGTAGCATATGAATAACTTTTAAAAGTAATCAATATAACTATCTAGCAATGGAACCCAATATCCAGATAGATCGAATGATTGCAAAATAACATTCAAAAACCTACTGACGTATGGTTACCATATAATTCATCCTTTTGATCCTAAGGCTCAAGATGACCTAGGATTTAACTATCAATCCTAGAATAGTCAGTTATATTGTATTTCAACCTTTCAAATCTATTACATAAATTATCTTGATCAAAATTTTATTAAATTAAAATACAGTGATATATTAACTCTTGAATCCGAAGGGGTCAATCCCATCTTGACTCACACACCTACTTAACAAGTACTTGACTGTATCTAGAAATCTTTCATCACTAAATTAAAAATTCAGATAGTTCGGCATCAAAGTACAGTGAGTTGTTTGCAAGTCATCGTGATGATCTCAGGTTGGAGGGATACTTATACCCATACCCTTCACGAGCTATTCTTGACAGCAGAGTGCTTCGCAATTGGTCACGTTCAATGCAAATATACTCTTATATTTTATCTACATGCCATACTAGTGTCTCCACACTCCTTGGTTAAGAAGACAACCAACCCATATGATACACAACGACCTACACTCGATATTGCTATCATCCTAATAATAGCATATCATTTGGTCACAAATAAGTTTAAGGACTAAATGATAAATCCTCCTTTATCAATTTAAAATATTTCTAAAGACTTCATCATAACATAGGAGTTCATATAGTAGATGTACAAAATTTTATGATGAAAAAGTCAAATAATTTTTATTAGTAAAAATTTATATATAATTATAAATAAGAGCTCAAACGTTAATAAACTGACGATTGGCTTTGGGATACAATTTCCAACAACTCCTACTTGGACTAAAGCCAATTAGTACAATATTATATATCCATCTTCAATTTATGATCATCAAACTCTTTGATACTAAAGGCTTTAGTAAATAGATTGATCAGATTCTTCTTTCCATCGATCTTCTGAAGCTCGACGTCACCTCGATCCATGATCTTTCGAATCAGGTGGTAGCAGTGCACTATGTGCTTGGTGCACTGATGGGACTTTGATTCTTTCGCTTGAGCAATGGCATCAGTATTGTTGTAGTATAACAGGACTGGATCATCGATGGAGGGTGCCACTTCGAGCTTGCTGATGAACTTCCATAGTCATACAGCTTTCTTCGCAGCATCAGATGTGGCGACATACTTTACCTTGCAAACTAAGTCGGCCACGATGTGCTACTTAGAATTTTTTCAACAGACTGCTCCACCATTCAGGATAAACATGAATCCCAATATGCTCTTACTATCATCGTGATCTGACAGAAAGCTGGAGTCTATATACCCCACAAGTTTTCAATCAAATTTTCCATACACGAGCCATTGGTCCTTAGTATTTTTTAAATACTTGAGGATAGTTTTTACAACCTTCCAATGGTTCTCCAGATCAGACTGATACCTGCTCACTATCCCTGTGAGTAGGCAACTATTGAAAATAGTGTCCTAAAGCCAATCGTCAGTCTGTTGATGGTTGTGCTCATTTTTGTATATGTACATGAATTATGAATTAATAAAAATTATTTTGGTATTTTTCATCACAAAATATTTCATCTTCTAATGAACCCCTATGTTCTGATGAAGTCCTTAGGACTATTTAGACTTGACAAAAGAGGATTTGTCATTTAGTCTTTAAATCTGTTCATGACCAAATGATACATTGTTACCGAGGATGACAACGTTTATCAAGCATAGGTCATTGTATGTCATATAGGTTGGTTGTCCTCTTAACCAATGAGTGTGGAGACACTGGTATGGCATACAGGTGAGATGTAAGGGTACATCTGTACTGAACGTGACCGACTTCAGAGCTATTTCTGCTGCTCCGATGGAACATGGGCATAAATATCCCTCCGATCTGAGACCGTCACGGTGACTTGCAAGCAACTCACTGCACTTAGGCACTGGACTACTTGAATTTCTAATTCAGTGACGGAAGGCTGCTGGGTGTAGTCAATACTTGACTTGTCGGTGCGTGTGTCAAGATAGGATTGACCACTCCAGTTTAGGAATCCTTGTGTGGACGGTGCGTGAGGAATCCTTGTGTGCAAGGTGAAGGTCAATATCCTTCCGAGAGAAAAAGAAAGAAAAGAAAAAAAAATGTGCGCAGGGTTTCAGTGAGTTCTTCAGGGTTTCAGCCTGGAGTTCGGGAAATGAGAAGGTGAGCTACGAGTGTCATGAGCCCACCAAATTTTAGAGAGATCTTCAACATCCTCTCAAGCATGTCTACTGATGATTTGGAGTATCTGAAGAATCAACAGACATCGATCGAAGGAGTTCGATCAGCATCGACCGTCGAAAGGACTTTACAACGAGCTAGCACTCGTGAGGAGTCGATCAGATCGGGAGCTTCGTGTGGATGATCTGCAGAGGCTAGACACACTGTGTGACTGCATCATGATGATCAGACTCTTCCGACGGTGATCAGATTGCAGTGATCTACTATCCGCACAAAGGTATTGTGTTCTGAACATATTATAGTAAAGTGTTTACTGTTCAAATTCGAATTTCAAATTTAAATGTATGCATGCTATATATCATATTTAAATCTTTATATAGGATAAATTTTTATTAATTAATTAGATTAGTTAATAATTTTCACTGCAAAATAGTAATTTTGAAAAAGTTTTAAAATTACCATTTTACCCCTGCATTATTTTTTCCCACAAATGGTATCAGAGCGGGTTCTTAGATATGATATATATATTTGCATGCGTAGATTAAGTTATAATCTAAAAATTTAAAATTTAAAAATTAAAATTTAAAATTTAAAATTTGAATTTTGAAAGTTGTTCGAAATTCAAAATTCAAAAATTTGAAATTCAAAATTCAAAATTTGATTTTTCAAATTTGAAATTCGAAATTCAAAATTCAAAAATTTGAAATTCAAAATTTAAAATTTGAAATTTGGTTGAAATTTCAAATTTGAAATTCAAAATTTAAAATTCAAAATTTAAAATTAAAATTTTAAATTCAAAAATTTGAAATTTGAAATTTGTTTGAAATTTGAAATTCAAAATTCAAAATTTAAAATTTAAAATTTAAAATTTGAAATTTGAAATTTAAATTTTGAAATTGGTATATTTAGATATACTTGATTCAAGTAGCAAGTAATCGAATTGGGTTGGTTGCCATGACCATCCGATCATAGGAGAAATGTAGGGTTTAAAGGCCCTCTCCTCCCATTCGATGGGGTCTCCTATGACGGTAGAGGTACCGCTGCAATTATATCCCATGCAGATGAAGTAACGAAAGGAATTAATTGTAAAGGTTTAATTGTAAAATTTATCATGAATGTGTTAGATTAGATCTAAAGAAATATTTATAATTTTTTTTTTGATTAAGTTATTTTTTGTTATGTAATTAGCAATAGGATTGCTATTTATGAGATGTGCTGATCTATTTGTGAAATGAGTCAACATATTTGGTGAATAAAAAATAAAACCTTTCAAATTTGAAAATTATTTTGAAAATGCCAAATCCTGACCTATCAGCCCAAATACTTAATTAAAAGAATTAAGTGTTGTCTAGTAGGTCTAGAATTATGAATTAAGATCTAAGATAATTGCATAAATTTGCGGGTCAATGGGTTAGATGGATTAGGTCTATAATTGGGTTAGACCTAAGGTTAGCTTAAAGAAATGGACTAAATTAGAGTAATTGATCAAATCTAATCAAAAGTTGAATTAGATTAGGTCAAGGATACTCTAGACTCAACTCCAATCGTTGTAGTTGAATGGGTCCATGTCTTTAACTAGACCAAGATGGACTTAATTCATGGCTACACGGTGGAACCCTATTTACTAAGTTGATTAAATTAAAACTAATGAACCGGTTGGTGTCTAAGGTAAGTTTGGCAGTTTGACCAGTGATTTTTAAGTGGGAGCTACTCGTAGTGATTCGATCTCTAATGAGTTAATGGCTTATCCCCACCACTGATCTCACTTATCTGGCCAACCTAGTGAATTAGGTTTTGATTAGATCACTTGGTGATTAGGGTTCACCCATGTCATTAGGTAAATCAGTTTGACTGATTTAGGTACTCCTAATGCCAGCTTTAAGTAAATCCTTTTTAATCTGACTTGGTGAAGTCAGTGGGAGGATTGAAATTGGCTGGATATTTTCTTCTCATCTATTCTTTAATAAAATTCTCAAAAAAAAAAATATTAGGTCTTAAAAATGATTAAGTTATATTGATAACTAAATCATAGCCTCCCATTAAGTGAGTGATAATGAATCCATTAGTTTAATAATCATTGGAGGCCCAAAGGCCTGGTGCTTATTGACTAATGGAATTATCATTCATAATATGATAATTTGGTTTGAGTCTTTCTGATGGTGGTCAGGTTGGTCGGCCAAAGTCGGGCCTGATTATTTATTGGTCTGATTCACCAAATCAAATCATGTTAATGGTTGGACCTAACCAGATCTTTTCAGTAGAGGCCAAAGCCTACTGATTAGGTTCAGGGGCAAAATCAATTATTAGAAGTTGTTTAGAGAAACAACTGGTTATGAACCTACCCATAGATGCACAAGGATTGACCAACCAAAGTTGGGCTCGTGTGTAGTCTGTGTGGATTCTAGTACCCACTAAGGAATTAAAGTAATTCTTTGAATTGGAGGTTGAGGCTACCAATTCATAAAAATACTGGGAGAAACTTTAGACTAAAGTCCAAGTCTTTAGTATTAATAATTTATGTACTAATATAGATCTGATTTTTCTTTATGCAGCTATGGCCACTACCCTTTCGCTCCGGTCATTATTAGATAATGACAAGCTCATGGGACCTAATTTCGATAGCTGGTATCAAAAATTAAAAATCATCCTTGAGCATGAGCGGATCCTTTATGTAGTAACGGATCCGGCACCTGAGGAGCCAGCCCCGAATGCTAGAGGAGTGGTCCGAGACACTTATCAGAAGTGGCTCAACGACCGCACCACCGTTCGATGCATTATGCTGGCGGCAATGAATGATGAGTTCAGCTGCAGGTTCGAGAATGCCCAACCACAGGAGATGCTTCAAATATTGAATGACTCCTTTGGCACCCCTGACGACGTTGAAAGGCATAAAATTAGTTGTGCCATTTTCAATGCTCGGATGAGGGATGGAGCCTCAGTCACTGATCATGTACTGTACATGATTGAAATGATTGAGCACCTAAGTAAACTGAGCTTTCCCCTGCACGAGCAACTCGGTAAGGATGCGATCCTTAATTCTTTGCCCAAGTCCTACCTTCCCTTCCTTACTCATTTTTGAATGACAAAGCCTGCAGTGAACTACCACGGCTTATTGGGGTTGCTGCAAAACTTTGAGAAGGACCACCAGCTCCATAAGGAGTCAGTAAATGTTGTGGGAGGGTCTTCTTCTGGTCATCGACCCTTTAAGAAAGGGAAGAAGAACAAGAAGAAGAAGAATAAGAAGGTGCAGCCGCATGCTGGGATGTCTGCACAAGGTCAGACCAAGAAGCGCAAGCCCAACCAAAGCCATGCAGAGTGCTTCTTTTGCAAGAAGCAGGGGCACTGGAAGAGGAACTGTCCTCTATATATTGCCTCACTGGATCTGAACAGGCCGAAGAAAAAGTAAGGTACTTATATGATAACACCTTGCAACTTTTCCATTTGTGATACTACTGCCTGGGTATTGGATACCGAAAGTCCTTATCATATTTGCAATTCGATGCAGGGTCTGCAGGTCAGTAGGAGATTTGATGAAGACGAGAGATTCCTGAACATTGGAGATGGAAGCAAAGTTCCAGTTCTAGCATTAGGAATCATGAACCTTGTAATCAATTCTCGAAATATAATTCTGAGTGAATGTCACTATTGTCCAAGCTTTTTATTAAATATTATTTCTGTAGGCCTTTTGGCCATGAACGATTATCAATTTTTAATAAAAAAAAATGTTTGCAATATCATTTTGAATGGTGTTACAATGTTTGTTGGATAATTTAATAATGGAATTTACTTTCTATCACAACCTGTTAATGTGGTTCAAACCTCCGGTAAACTCCCTAGAATAGATAATGTGTCAGAAGTCTACCTTTGGCACTGTAGGCTAGGTCATATCAATAAGAACAGGATAAACAGGTTGGCTCAAGAAGAAATTCTTGAAGTAGGTGATTATGAATCACTTCCAACCTGTGAGTCCTGTCTTCTTGGTAAAATGACCAAGTCACCTTTTACTGGAAAAGGTGAGCGAGCCAGTGAACTCTTGGCTCTGGTACATTCTGATGTATGTGGACCCATGAGCTCAAGTGAAAGAGGTGGATATTTCTACTTCATAACCTTCACAGACGACCTATCAAGGTATGGATATGTCTATTTAATGAAGTATAAGTCAGAGTCATTTGAAATGTTCAAACTATTCTGAAATGAGGTAGAAAAATAAACTGAAAAGTGTATTAAAACTCTTCGATCTGATCGAGGAGGTGAATACCTTTCCAATGATTTTCTGACATATCTTGAGGAGAATGGGATTCTCTCTCAGTGGACACCTCCTGGAACATCACAGCATAATGGTGTGTCTGAAAGGAGGAATCGGATCTTATTGGACATGGTTTGATCCATGATGGGGTTTGCTAGTCTGCCGATCTTCCTTTGGGGAAGCTCGAATCAGTTTGTTACCTTCTAAATAGGGTTCTGAGTAAGTCTATAACCAAAATGCCATATGAGATATGGATAGGATGTAAGCCAGTACTCTCGCACCTTAGGGTTTGGGGGTGTCCGGCTTATGTTAAATGTTTAATTACGGACAAACTTGGACCTAGGTCTGACAAGTGTAATTTTATAGGGTACCCAAAAGAGATCAAAGGGTATTACTTCTACCTAGCTAATGAGTAAAAAGTGTTTGTCAGCCTTAAGGCAATCTTTTTGGAAAGGGAGTTCCTTGGTGAAGGGACTGTTGCCTCTAAGGTCGAACTTGACGAAATTCGACTGGTGGAAAATCCGACGCAAGTTGCTGAACCAGATTTGATTAGATCAAATTCGGAGCCCATTGATCAAGCACCCTTAAGGCGATCTGGTAGAGTACCACATCAACCGGATAGATACTATGGTTTCTTGGTCCGGAACGACAATCCTATCGAACTTGATGAAAACGATGAGGATCTGATCACCTACATGGATGCAATGCAGAGACCCGACTCTGAGAAATGGCTAGAGGCCATGAAATCTGAAATGGAGTCTATGAAGGTCAACGATGTGTGGACATTGATTGACCCACCTGAAAGAGTAAAATCCATAAGGTGTAAGTGGGTCTTCAAGAGGAAGAGGGGCGTAGACGGAAAGGTGGAAACCTATAAAGCCCGTCTGGTTGCCAAGGGATATCGTCAACGTTATGGTATAGACTATGATGAGATATTTTCTCCTATGGCAATGCTCAAATCCATTCGAATTATGCTTGCGATAGCTGCCCATCTGGACTATGAAATCTGATAGATGGATGTGAAGACAGCTTTTCTAAACGGAGAGCTGGATGAAGAGGTGTATATGATACAACCTGAAGGATTCATATCCACTGATGAGTCTAAGGTGTGTAGACTACAGAGGTCCATTTATGGACTTAAGTAGGCATCCCAGAGTTGGAACATACGTTTTGATAGGACCATCAAGACGTATGGCTTCGTTAAGAATGGAGAAGAGCCCTGCATTTATAAGTGGACTAATGGTCCAGTAGTGGTATTTCTTGTATTGTATGTGGATGATATTCTCTTAATTGAGAATGATGTCTCTGCATTACAGGGAATAAAGATTTGACTGTCGTCACAGTTCTTCATGAAGGATTTGGGAGAAGCTTCCTACATCCTAGGGATGAGAATCTATAGGGATAGATCTAAAAGGTTGCTTGGTTTATCCCAGTCTACGTACATAGATACTATGCTGAAGAGGTTCAGCATGGAGAATTCCAAAAAAGGCTATCTACCGATAGGCCATGGAATTTTTCTCTCGAAGAAAGATTGTCCGACAACACCTCAAGAGAGAGAGCATATGGGTAGGATTCCATATGCTTCGGTAGTGGGCTCTATCATATACGCCATGACATGTACATAACCAGATGTGGCATACTCACTAGAGGTAGTGAGTAGATACCAATCTGATCCAGGGGAGAATCACTGGAAGGTTGTTAAAACCATCCTGAAGTATTTAAGAAATACTAAGGACCAGTGGCTTGTTTATGGTGAATCAGACTTGAGACTTATAGGGTTTACAGACTCTAGTTTCTAGTCTAATCACGATGACAGCAAAAGTATGTCGGGATTTATTTTTACCTTAATAGTGGGGCTATCTGCTGGAAGAGTTTCAAGCAACATACTGTGGCTAATTCAGTTTGCGAGGCGGAGTATGTCGCTGCATCAGATGCTGCCAAAGAAGTGGTGTGGCGAGGAAGTTCATCATCGAGCTCAGAGTAGCACCCTCCCTTATTGGTCCAGTTCTGCTCTACTGTGACAGCTCTGGAGCCATTGCTCAGGCGAAGGAACCGAAGGCACACCAGCGGACGAAGCATATTCTGTGCCGCTACCATCTTATCTGAAAAATTATAGATCGAGGTGACGTTGACCTTCAGAAGATCGACGGAAAGAAGAACCTAACCGACTTATTCACTAAAGCCATTGCGGTGAAGGAGTTCGACGACTACAAGTCGAAGATGGGTATTAGATACTGCACCGATTGGCTTTAGGCCAAGTGGGAGATTGTTGGAAATAGTATCCCAAAGCCAATCATCAGTCTGTTGATGGTTGTGCTTATTTTTGTATATGTACATGAAGTATGAATTAATAAAAATTATTTTGGTATTTTTCATCACAAAATGTTTCATCTTCTAATGAACTCCTATGTTGTGGTGAAGTCCTTAGGACTATTTAGACTCGACAAAGGAGGATTTATCGTTTAGTCCTTAAATTTGTTCGTAATCAAATGATACGTTGTTACCAAGGACGACAACGTTTATCAAGCATAGGTCATTGTGTGCCATATAGTTGGTTGTCCTCTTAACCAATGAGTGTGGAGACACTGGTATGGTATACAGGTGAGATGTAAGGGTACATTTGTACTGAATGTGACTGACTCCGAAGCTATTTCTGCTGTCAAGATTTACTCCGATGGAATATGGGTATAAATATCGCTCTGACCTGAGACCGTCACGGTGACTTGCAAGCAACTCACTATACTTAGGAACTGAACTACCTGAATTTCTAATTCAATGATGGAAGGCTACTGGATGTAGTCAAGTACTTGACTTATCGGTGCGTGTGTCAAGATCGGATTGACCACTCCAGTTTAGGAGCTGTGTGCAGTCGTATTTTAATTTAGCAAAATCTTGACCAGGGTAGTCTTTGTGAGGAGTCACAGGACTGTTTGAGTTGAGCATGATTCGGATGATCTAATCAGGGTTGACAGTTTAACCCTGAGTCATCCTAAACACAGAGGTCAAAAGGATGAATTATACAGTAACCATATTCACGTAGGTTCTAAGTGTTGCGATTGCGACCATTCGACCATCCGATCGTCGGGTACCATTGCTAGATGGTCACTTCGATTAGTACAGGAATTGGTTCCTGTGCTATCGGCTTAGGTTCAAACCTACGGGGTCACACACATTAGAGGTTCCTATCTGATCTGATAGCTGGTGAAGAGTCCTTCATGTCTGAGATTCTATGATCGAGAATCAGGATTCTCTGATCATAAATTTCACACATTTTGGATATCGGGGTCAAGAGTCCCACTAGTTTAGGACTCTTCGATCAGGGTTACATATCGATGAATTCTGATGCCCGATTACCCATCAGATTTAGACTCAATATTTATGAGAGATTTAATTAGTGATTTGATCACTAATTAACTCAATTTGATTGAGTAATTAATTTTGGATCAAGTCCAATTGAATTGGATTCAGTTGGGTTTGACTCGATTAGGTTAAGAGTTGACCTAATCGTCGAGATGGTTTGGTCCCTGATATGATCAGGGGTTGGGCTTAATCAATTTTTGATTTGATTAAGATTTTATTGAGTCTAATTAAACCTAATTAAGTTAGATTTAAATTAGTCTAATTGGGCCTAACTTATTTGGTTCAATTAGGTTAGTTTAAATAATGAAACCACCTTGACCCATTCTCCCTGCGCCACCTCACTTCCACTGTGCCCATTTGAATTCACGAGAAGGAAGTTTTCATAAATTTTTCCTCATGCAAAGCCCTCCTCACGCCCTACTTTAATGCACCATATGAGTGGATAAGGATGATTGGTTGGCCATTCAAATTTAAAACAAAGTTCGAATTTGAATGAGCAACCAATCTTAGCGCCTTGACCGTATTCTCTTTTAATGCCCCATTTATTACATGAGAAAATATTTCTCATGAAATCACTCATGCACAAATTAAGCCACACCCTCCTCTTCTCACGCCCTTAGTGGATAGGGATAAATTGGTTTCCATTTGAATTCATAATTTAATTTGAATTCAAATGTGCAATTACTCATCTTTATCCTCTCACGTGGATAAGACGTTTGACATTGTTTTAAAAGGCGGAGAAGAGTGGGGCGTGTGCAAGAAAAATTTTGGAGAGAAAATTTGGACATGGGGAATCCTTGTGTGCAAGGTGAAGGTCAATATCCTTCTGAGAGAAAAAGAAAGAAAAAAAAGAAAAAGTATGCACAGGGTTTCAGTGAGTTCTTCAGGGTTTCAGCCTGGAGTTCGGGAAATGAGAAGGTGAGCTATGAGTGTCGTGAGCCCACCAAATTTCAGAAAGATCTTTAACATCCTCTCAATTACATCTACTGATGATCCAGAGCATCCAAAGAATCGACAGACATCGATCAAAGGAGTTCGATCAGCATCGACCATCGAAAGGGCTCTACAACGAGCTAGCACTCGTGAGGAGTCGATCAGATCGGGAGCTTCATGTGGATGATCCACAGTGGTCAGACATATTATGTGGCTACATCATGATGATCAGACTCTCCCGACGGTGATCAGATTGCGGTAATCTACTACCCGCATAAAGGTATTGTGTTCTGAATACATTACAGTAAAGTGTTTACTGTTCAAATTTGAATTTCAAATTTAAATGCATGCATGCTATATATTATATTTAGATCTTAGTGTAGGGTAAATTTTTATTAATTAATTAGATTAATTAATAATTTTTGTTACAAAATAGTGATTTTGAAAAGTTTTAAAATTATTATTTTACCCCTGCACTGTTTTTCCCCACAGCAACATCCAATCTCGTACATGTCATAGCATACATGATAGATCTCACTACCGAAGCATATAGAATTTTACTCATATGCTCTTTTTTTTGAAGGATTGTCAGACAATCCCTTTTCGAAAGAAAAATTTCATGGCCTATTGAAAAATAGTCTTTCTTAAAATTTTTCATGCTGAACCGCTTCAGCATGGTATCGATGTACGTGGACTGGAATAATCCAAGTAACCTCTTTGATCTATCTCTATAGATTTTTATCCCAAAGATATAGGATGCTTCTCTGAAATTCTTCATAGAGAATTGACATGATAGTCAAATTTTTATTTCCTGTAATGCAGGGACATCATTTTTAATTAAGCGAATGTCATCCACATACAAAACAAGAAATATATCTACAGAACCATTTGCCCACTTGTAGATGCAGGGTTCTACTTCATTCATAACGAAGCCATACATTCTAATTATTTTATCAAAATGTATGTTCCAACTCCTAGATGCCTGTTTCAATCTATAAATGGATCTCTAAAGCTTGCACACCTTAGACTCATTTGTGGATGTGAAATCTTCAGGTTCTATCATATATGCTCTTCTTTTAGCTCTCCATTTAAGAAAGTTATTTTCATATCTATTTACCAATGTACCACTATCGCAAGCATAATCTGAATATATTTGAGCATTATCATAGGAAAAAATATCTCGTCATAGTTAATACCATAACATTGATGATATCCTTTAGCAACCAAACAGCCTTTATAGGTCTCCATCTTCTCGTCTGTGCCCCTCTTCCTCTTGAAGATCTACTTACATCTTATAGATTTTATTCCTTCAGGTGGGTCAACTAATGTCTATACATCATGGACCTTCATGGACTCCATTTTGGACTTTATGGCTTCAAGCCACTGGTCAAAGTCAGATCTCTACATTGCATCCATATAGTGATCGGATCCTCATTGTTCTCATCGAGTTTAATAGGATTACCATCCCAGATAAAGAAACCATAGTATCTATTTGACTGACATGGTATTCTACCGAATCTCCTTAATGGTGTGTCTACAATGGGCTTAAAGTTTGATCTAATTAAATCCTATTCTATAGGTTCACTAGATTGTGTCGGTTGATCTATCTATCGAATTTCATCAAGTTCAACCTTAGATGCATTAGTTTCTCATCAAGAAACTCTTTTTCTAAAAAGATTGTATTAAGATTGATGAACACCTTTTGTTCATCAGTAAGGTAAAAATAATATCGCTTAGTATTTTTTAGATATCCTATAATATACTTGTCAGATCTAGGTCCAAGCTTGTCTGTTATTAAACGCTTGATATAAGTTGGACACCCTCAGATCCTAAGGTGTGAGAGAACTGGCTTACACCCTGTCTATATCTCATATGATGTTTTGCTCACAGACTTACTCGAAATTCTATTAAGTACATAGCAAGTTGACTCGAGTGCGTATCCCTAAAAAGAGATCGACAGAATAGTAAAGCCCATCATGGATCGAATCTTGTCCAATAGGGTTCGATTCTTCCTTTCAGATACACCATTATGTTATAGCATCTTAGGAGGGGTCCATTGCGAGGGAATCTTATTTTCTCTTAGATATGTCAGAAACTCACTGGAGAGGTATTCACCCCCTTAGTCAGATTAAAGAGTTTTAATACTCTTTTTAGTTTATTTCTCTACCTCATTACATAATCATTGGAACATTTCAAATGATTCTGGCTTATTTTTCATCAAGTAGATGTATCCATATCTAGATAGATCATCTATGAATATAATAAAATGGTGATATCTACCTCTGGCACTTATGTTCATAGGTTCGTATACATCAATATGTATTAGACCTAGAACATCACTGGCTCGTTCACCTTTTCTAGTAAAAGGTGATTTAGTCATCTTCCTAAGAAGACAAGACTTATAGGTAGGCAATGATTCACAATCAGTGATTTTGAGGATTTCCTTTTGGGTCAATCTGTTTATACTATTCTTATTAATATGACCTAGCCTGCAATGCCAAAGGTAGGCATTCGTGACATTATCTATCTTAGGACATTTATTCAATATGTACATTACACGAGACTGTGATACAATATAAATATCATTATTTAATTATCCATTCATCACAGTAACACCATTTAAAATGATATCATAAGAACTTTTTTTATTGAAATCTCATAATTTTTTTGGTTAAAAGATCTACAGAAATTACATTCAATAGAAATGAAGGACAAAAGTGATAATCACTAAGAACAATGATATAAGAATTGAATACAAGCTTGATAATTTCTAAAGCTAGAACTGAAATTGATCTTCTATCTCCAACATTCAAGAATCTCTCACCGTCCTCAAATCTCCTACTGACCTGAAGTCTCTGCAACAAATTATAAATGTTAATAGGACTATCAGTGTCTAATACCCAGGTTATAGTATCATAAATAGAGAAGTTGCAAAGTATTATCGTATAATTATCTTACCCAGCAACTGCTTGCTTCTCCTTATTCGGCCTATTCGGATCAGGAGAAACTTTGTATTGAGGATAATTCTTCTTTCAATGACCCTGCTTCTTATAGTAGAAATACTCTGCCTGACTCTGATCGGACTTGGACTTTTTAGTCTAACCCCAGCATGCTGTACCTTTTATTTTTGTTTTTCTTCTTCTCTTTCCTAAAGGGATGACTTTTCATGGAGGATCCCCCTACTACATTCATCATCTTGTTATGGAGCTGGCGATCCTTCTCAAAAGTCTGTAGTAATCTTAATAAACTATGGTAATTGACTAAAAGCTTTGTCATTCTATAATGACTGAGAAACAGTAGATATGACTTTAGCAGGAAATTCAGAATCGCATCTTTTTCAAGCTGTTCATACAAGAGAAAGTCGAGCTTGCTCAAGCACTCGATCTATTCGATCATGTACAATACATGATCAGTGACCGACGCCCCCTCCCTCATCCGGGCATTGAAGATAACATAACTAGTCTTATGTTGTTCAACATCATTGGAAGTACCGAAGGACTTGTTCAACACTTGAAGCATATCCTCCAGCTGAGTATCTTCGAACTTGCGACTGAACTCATCATTTATCGCAGCCTGCATAATGCAATGCACTGTGATGCATCATTATTCCACTTCTAATAAGTATCTCAGACTGCACCGCATGCATTTGGGGTAGGCTCCTTCGATGCTGGATCTGTCAGCACGTATAAGATCTGCTCATGCTCTATGATGATTTTTAGTTTTTGATATCAACTATCGAAATTGGATCTCATCAATTTGTCATTATCTATTTGTGATCGGAGCAACAAGGTGGTGGCCATAACTGCATAAAAAAAAAAACCAAAACCTAATTAGTATATGAATTGTTAGGCCTAAAGATATAGACTTTAGTCTAAAGATTTTTTCACTATTTTTATGAATTGATAGCCTCTACCTCCAATCTGAGACATTATACTAATTTCTTAGTAGATACTAAAATTCACACAGCCCGCACATGAGCTCAACTTTGGTCGATCTACCCATGTGCATCTATGGGTGGGTTCTTAACCAATTGTTTCTCCAAATAACTTCTAGTAATTAATTTTACCCCAAGAACCTAATTTGTAGGCTTTGGCCTCCACTATAAGGTTCTAGTTAGGTCTAACCATTAACATGACCACTCTCAGAAATTTAACTAATGAATGATTAGGTCTGACTTTGGTCGGCCAACCTAACCACCCATCAGAGAGACTCAACTGAGCTATCATATTATGAATGATAATTCTAATAGCCAATAAGCACCAAGCTTTTGGACTTTCAAGAATTATCAAACTAATGGACCCATTATCATCCAACTTAATGAGAGGCTATGATCTAGTTATCACCATAACTGTCTCATTTTTAAGACCTAATAATTTAAAAAATTTGATTAACACAATTCAAGAGAAAAAAAAAGTTGACCAACTAATCATAATCTTTTTACTGACTTCATCAAGTCAGATCAAAGAAGACTAGATTCAAGCTGGTCCTGACATCTAAATCAGTCATACCGATCAACCTATGCAGCATAGATTAGCATGAATCAATGAGCAATCGAATCGAAAGCTGATCGACTACATTGATCAAGTAAGTGAGATTGATGGGAGGAATATGCCATTAACTCGTTATAGACTCAATCTATGCGAATAGTGTTGGAAAATATATCCTAAAGCCAATCGTTAGACGATTGTGCTCATCTTATAAATTGTATATGAATTTTTATTAATAAAAGTTATTTGATATTTTCATTAAAAATTATCCATCTTTAAACTCATATATTGTAATGAAGTCCTTAGGACTATAATTAATTGGTAAAAGAGAATTTATCGTTAAGTCTTTAAAAATATTCGTGACCAAATGATACGCTATTACTAAGACGATAGTGATATCAAGTGTAGATCGTTGTGTGCCATATGAGTTGGTTGTTCTCTTAACCAAAGAGTATGGAGATACTGTTATGACATGCAGATGGAATATAGGAGTACATTCACATCGAACGTGACCATGTACCGAGTACTCTACTGTCAAGAGTAGCTCATGAAGGGTATAGATATAAGTATCCCTCCTATCTGAAACCACCATGATGATTTGTAAGCAACTCACTGTACTTTAATATCAGACCATCTGAATTTCTAACTCAGTGTCAGAAGGTTATTGGGTGCAGTCAAGTATTTATCAAGTCGGTATGTGAGTCAAGATGGAATTGACTCCTCTAAATTAGTAGGAGATATGCATCAGTGTATTTCAATTCAATAAAATCTTGAGTAGAGTAATCCATGAGATAGATTTGAAAGGTTGAAATATAATGTGATTGACTAAATTAGGATTGATAGTTAAATCTTAGGTCATCTTGAGCATTTGGATCAAAGGGATAAATTATATGGTAACCATACGTCAGTAGGTTCTAGAAGGTTGCTTTGCAATGCTTCGACCTATCCGATCATCGGGTCATCATTACTAGATGGTTACATCGATTGGTATAAAAAAATATTTCTATACTACTGACTTAAGTTCGAACCTATGGGTCACATGCATTAGAAGATTTGATCAGATCAGATGGCTGAAGAGTCCAATTAGATTGTGACTCTGGTAAAGAGTCCTACTCCAACTAGGACTCTAGGAGAGAGTCCCACTGGGACTGAGACTCTATTATTTTAAAAAAATTAATTAGTAATTAGATTACTAATTGACTCAATTTGATTGAGCAAAGAGCTTTGATCAAGTCTAATTGAATTAGATTCAGTTCAACTCTGATTGGATTTGATATGATCGAGCTCGATTACAAGAGAATTTGATCCTGATTCAATTAGAGTTTTGACTCGGTTAATTCTTAATTGGGTTAGAAATTTGATGAGATATTTAAATTTTTAATTGGATTAGATTTATTTATTTTAGTGGGTTCAATCCAAATTTGATTTGGATTATAATCAGAATTGAAAATGAAGAGTCCTTATCAACCTGGACTCTATCCTTATTTTTTGCACCACAACTGGATCCATATCAATTTCTCCACATCTAATTGGATTTGTATTGTGATTTTTGGTGTCATGATAGAAGATCCAATAAGGGTGGGTGGCTATAGCTGATGAGTCATAATATTATCTCTTGTCTAATTTGAATGTGATCCAAATTAGAGATAAGAGGTAAACTAGGAAAGAAATTTTTTGTATATGGAATATTGTTGGTACCATATTAATCTTTTTCTTATTTTTCTTGAAGAATCCTTTAGTGTGTAAGACTATAAAATTCTTATCCATATTTTAATATTTTTTTTAGAATTTTTAGGATGCCAAAAGGAGGTTTTGTGTTGACTCTTGGTGCCTTTCCTTGGAAAACCCTAATTCCTAGTCTATAAAAAGGGGTCCTCTCTCTTGGACAACCCATAATAAATCTCTTACTGGTTTTTATTTTTAGAGCCTCTTCTCCTCCTCCTCTATTCCTCCTCTTGATCTTCTCTTACTTTGGAGTGTCCAAGGTACTTGAAGAAGGAGAAACAAATCAACTGTCGAAGTTGCTTGGAGGCTAGCACCTCCAAGTCCCCTGATTTGTACCTATCTTCATGTGGATCTTTCTATAGAGGCCAGATGACTCCATGTGGCTATGAGCACCTTAGGAAGACCTTCTCTAACTATTGGCCTAGAGGAGATCAAGATCAAATTTGTTTGGTAACGATCTCTAACTTGTTTTGATTCCTATGGTAGATCTAATAGTTAGATCTAGAATTTCAGCATCGATGAGATCGATGTAATTTTTTATTTTCAGATCTAAAGTATATATTTTCATATCAAATGTCATACTGTGGTAGTCTAAGATAGGATCTTATATATGTGATTAAGATTAAATCATTTAATCTATTATTTCTACTGCATAAAATTTTAAAATTGCATGTACTGCACTACTGCATATTTTCTTCAACTGGTATCAAAGCATGGTTGTTTTGATATAAATTAATATGATTTTAGATCTAATTTTTTTTATTTAATCTGATTATTTATGATTTAGATTAGATCTAAATTAGTTTATTTTCAGATCTGATTATCATCTGTTTAGATTAGATATTCTGAGTAGCAAAGTACTCGGATTGGATAATCACCAGGCCGTCCGATCATAAGAGCAAGTAGGATTTTATGATTCTCTCCTTTCATTCAATATGGTGCTCTTCATAGTGTGTAGAGGTGCCACTGTGAGGTCTCATGAAGAAGAAAGCAAAAAAAAAAAAATTTACTTTCTTGCAAAATTCTAGATCTTGAAATCTTAGGTGTTGTTGTATGTGATGCAAGTTGCGAAGAAACTAGTTACATCTAATCTTGATTAATCAAAATTATTTTGATTTAAAATTATAAAAATTTAGATTTGATCTAAAAGCTTTTATGATTTGATATAAAAAGTTTATATAAAAAAATATTTTCAAAACCTTAACCATGTTGATGCAAAATTTAATTAAAAATTAAGTGCTAAACTCAATAGATCTAGAATTATGATTTAGATTTCATGATATTGCATAAAATATGGGATATGGATTAGCTCAAATCAGGTTTTTCTCTTTAAATGGGTTAGACTTAAGGTTAGAATCAAAGAATTGATTGACCATGTAGAGAAATATAAGTCTAACCAAATGTTGAATTAGATTAATCAAGATTTTTCTAATACAATAGTTGTAGATGATCAAGTTCATATCTTTGATTAGACCATATAGACTTTGATTGTGGTTCAGTGGTTGAACCTGAATCATTAGGGTGGTTAAATCGAAAGTAGTTAACCAATTGGTGTCTAATATAAGTTTGGCATTTCGATCGATGGTTTTTAATTGGGAGTGACTTATCTGATCATTTTGATGGTTTCTAAGGCAAGCTTAGCAGACCCTCCCATCAATCTTATTTACCTAGCCAATTTGATGAACTAGAGTTTGGTTAGATCGTTAAGTGATTCAAGTTAGCCCGTGCCATTAAGGTTGATCAGTATGACTGATCTAAGTATCAGTTCAATCAGCATGACCTAACCCAATTCAGTGACTTGGTGAGGTCAGTGAAAGGATTGTGGTCTACTAATTAATCTTTTCTTCTCTCTTCTTCTCTAAATCGATTAAATCTTCTAAATTATTAGATCTCTAAAATGAACTAGTTATGATGATAACTAGATCATAGCTTCTCATTAAGGTGAATGGTAATGGGTCTATTATTTATGATTGATATTGCAGGTGCCATCCATTTGGTATTCACTCTGAATAATGAAATTATCATTCATCATATGATGACTCTTTGAACTACCTAATGATGGTTGGATTGATCGAGCCATCTTTGAGCCTGATCACTCATTAGGTAGAATCACTGAGTAGGTTTATATTAATAGTTTGACCTAACCAAAACTTTCAATGGAGGCCCATCGCCTACTGAAATAAAATTTGGGGCTAAATTAAATACTAAAAGCTATGTGAAGAAATAATTAGTCGAGAACCTATCCATAAGTGCATGTGAATTGATCGAGCCATCTTCGGGCCCATATGTAGTCTCTGTGGATTCTAGTACTTGCTAAGAAATTAAGGTAATTTCTCAAATTGGAGGTAGAGGCTAACAATTCATATAAAATAGTGAGAGGACCTTTAGACTAAAGTCTAGGTCTTTAGGATTAACAAATTCATATACTAATTAGGTTTTGTGTTTTTCATGTGTGTGTAGATATGGCCTCAAACTTGTCACTCCAATCACTATTGGATAGTAAGAAGCTTATCGGATCAAATTTTGATAATTGGTATCGAAAGTTAAAGATAGTCCTGGAGCACGAGAGGATTCTTTATGTGATAACGGATCTGGCACCTGAAGAGCCTGCTCCCAACACCCGAGGTACGGTCTAAGACACTTATTTGAAGTGACTTAATGACCACACCATGGTTCGTTGTATTATGCGAGCCTCTATGAATGATGAGTTCAGCCAGAAATTTGAAGAGGCTCAACTAGAGGAAATACTTCAAGTGTTGAGGAATTTCTTTGGTACTCCTGATAATATTGAGTGGTACAAGACTAGTTGCATCATTTTCAATGCTCGAATGAGGGAGGGTGCATCTATTATCAATCATGTATGGTACATGATCGAGTAGATTGAAAAAATGAGCAAACTCAGCTTCTCCTTGCACGAATAGTTGGGAAAGGATGCGATCTTGAACTCTCTGCCCAAGCCTACATGGCATTCCTCAATTATTTTAGAATGACAAAGCCTATAGTCAACTACCACAGTCTATTGGGGTTGCTACAGACTTTTGAGAAGGATCACCAGCTCCACAAGGAGATGGTGAATCTAGTGGGAGGATCTTCTTCAGGTAGTCGTCATCCCTTTAAGAAAGAAAAAAAGAAGAAGAATAAGAAGGTGCCTGGTGCTAGGAGTCAGTCCTAGAAACCTAAGTTCAAGACTGATCAAGGTCAGATAGAGTACTTCTTTTGCAAGAAGCAGGATCACTGGAAGAGGAATTGTTCTCAATATATCACTTTCCTTGACCCGAACAGGCCAAAAAAGAAGAAGCAATTAGTTGCTGGACAAGGTACTTATGTGATAACACCTTGTAACTTCTCTCTTTTTGATACAATGATCTGGATATTAGATACCGATAGCCCTATTCATATTTACAATTTATTGCAGGATCTTCAGGTCACTAAAAGATTTGGGATGGCGAGAGATTCTTGAACATTGGAGATGAAAGATCAGTTTCAGTTCTAGCTTTAGGAATCATCAAACTTATATTCGAATCTCAGTACATTATTCTTGATGAGTGTCATTACTGTCCTAGTTTTCTTTTAAATATTATTTCTGTAGGTCTTTTGGCCAATTCCAATTATAAAATATCAATAAAAAAATTTTTTGAAATATCATTTTGAATGCTATTACAATTTTGCATGGACAGTTGAACAATAGTATCTATGTTGTATCTAGGCCTAATATAATGTACATTTCAAATAAACATCTTAGAATAGATCATGTCACAGATGCCTATCTTTGGCATTGTAGGCTGGGTCATATCAACAAGAACATTATGAACAGGTTAGCTCAAGAAAGAATTCTTGATAAAAATGATTATGAATCGTTACCTATCTGTGAGTCTTATTTACTTAGAAAGATGACCAAGTCACCTTTTACTGAAAAAGATGAATGAGCCAGTGATGTGCTGGACCTGATACATACTGATGTATGTGGATCCATGAGCATATGTGCCAAAGGAGGGTATAGCTATTTCATTACGTTCATAGACAATCTATCTAGGTATGGATATGTCTACTTGATGAAACACAAGTTCGAATCATTTAAAATATTCTAACGATTCTATAATAAAGTAGAGAAACAAATTAAGAAAAGTATTAAAACTCTTCAGTCTGATTGAGGAGGTGAATACCTCTCTAGTAAATTTTTAACATATCTAGGAGAGAATGGGTTCTCCTTTAAGGAACTTCTTCAGAGACACCACAGCATAATGGCATCTCGAAAATGAGTAATCGAATCTTGTTGGACATGGTTAGGTCCATGATGGGGTTTGCAACTCTGTCGATCTTCTTTTGAAGATATACACTTGAAATAGCCTATCTTATACGCAATAATATTCTGAGTAAGTCAGTTTGTAAGATACCATATGAGATATGGTCAGAGCATAGGCCAAACCTCTCTTACTTTAGAGTCTGGGGATGTTCAGTTTATGTTAAACGATTACAAACTGACAAGCTTAGCCTTAGGTTTGATAAGTGTAATTTCGTAGGGTACTCCAAGGAAACAAGGAGATATTATTTTTACCTACCTACTGAACAAAAGGTGTTTGTCAGCAATAAGGCATACTTTTTAGAAAAGAAATTCTTTGGTGAAGGAATAAGTACCTCTAAAATCGAACTTGATGAAGTTTGACAGATAGAAGAACCGATACCAATGATTGAATCTGAACCAAATTTAATAAGATCAAATCTGGAGCCCAATGAACAAACATCCTTAAGGTGATCTGATAGAGTACCGCATCAATCGGATAGATAGTTAGGTTTCTTGATTTGGAATGGAGATTCTGTTGAACTCGATGAGAATAATGAGGATTTGATCACTTACATGGATGCAATGCAGAGGTCTGACTCAGACAAATGACTTGAAGCCATAAAATTTGAAATGAAATCCATGAAGGTCAATGATGTATGGACATTGGTTGACCCACCTGAAGGGGTTAAACCCATAGGGTGTAAGTAGATTTTTAAGAGGAAAAAGGGTGCAGATGGGAAGGTGGAGACCTATAAAGCCTATTTGGTTGTCAAGGGTTATTGTCAGCATTGTGGTATTGACTCTGATGAGATGTTTTCTCCTGTGACAATACTCAAATCCATTCGAATCATGCTTGTGATAGCAGTATACCTAGACTATGAAGTCTGACAGATAGATGTGAAGACAACTTTCCTAAATGGAGAACTAAATGAAGAGGTGTATATGATACAACCTGAAAGATTCACATCCACAGATGAGTCCAAGGTGTGTAAGCTTCAGAGATCCATTTATGAATTGAAGCAAGCATCTCGGAGTTGGAACATATGTTTTGATAAGGTGATCAGAATGTATGGCTTCATTAGGAATGAAGAGAAACTCTACATATATAAGTGGGCAAATGGTTCAATAATTGTATTTCTTATGTTGTATGTGGATGATATTCTCTTAATCCGAAATGATATTCCGACATTAAAAGGAATAAAAGTGTGGTTGTCATCACAATTCTCCATGAAAGATCTAAGAGAAGCAGCCTACATTCTAGGGATGAAGATCTACAGAGATAGATTTAAGAGGCTACTTGGACTCTCACAATCCACATACATAGATACCATACTGAAATGGTTCAGTATGGAGAATTTCAAGAAAGGCTATTGTTGGGTATAAAATACCCCCCGATCGAAGTTTGTAAAAGACCGACCCTTTTAGGACATTTTCGGCTTTCGACCTTGTGTGGCATCTCTCTGAACCCCCTCGACCGTCCGAGCTTTCGGACTTCTCCGACAATGAGCTTCACCATCCATCTACCGGGCCGCTCCAAAGGCTATCTAGGCCTCACTATCAGCCGACCTTCTACAGTGATCAACTATTCTCCGAACTTCTTCCGAACTTCGTCAATATCTGAGCTTCTTCGATAAAGAGATTTCTATAGCAATCAGACTTTATCCAAATTTCTATGGCGGTCGACCGCCTTCAGGATTCCAACCGAACTTCTACTACGAGCGGTCTACTCCAAACTTTTACTACGAGCGGTCTACTCCAAATTTTTACTACGAGCGGTCTACTCCGAACTCCTACTACGAGCAGTCTACTCCGAATTTCTACTACGAGTGGTCTACTCCGAACTCCTACAGCAGACGGTCTGCCTCGGATCTTTACTGTAAGCAAATTCCATTCGAGCCTCTAATGTAAACACATTTCTTTCGAACTTCTATTACAGGTAGACTTCAGCCAAGCTTCTTCGTGGCCGGATCCCAGACGAGCTTCTACAATAGGATAGGACCCACCGATCAGGTCACTACTCCGAGCTCCCACGACAACCGATCTTTGATCGAGCTTCTACAATAAGCGATCTCCCTTCAGCCTTCTACAAGAACCAGACTCCGTCCGAACTTCCATAGCGGATGGATATCGGACGAGCTCCTATGACGGACGAACTTCGACAGCTGGATTTCTACAACGATCGATCACCTCCGATGTCTGTCGAACCTCCCCAACGCCATCCGAAGTCCACCATCAGTTGTCCCTCCGCCAGATTCTTCATGAAATCGGACTTCTCCGACGGATAATCTTCAGACGAGCTTCCACATCAGGCAAATTTCAGACGGACTTCTCTAGCAATCGGACTCCTACCGGACTTCACCGATGAAAAGTCTCCATCCGGGCTTCTACGACAGATGACTCCTACCTGTAGTATCAGTGCCTAAGGTATCTGACAATAGTAGACTCGTCAGCAGCTTCGAAAACATCCGAGCTTTTTCTAAATCGATGGGATAGAGAGCCATTCTGCTCCATCAGATGTCCCAACCGAGCTCTAGCCGACAGATTCGAACTCTCTGGCAAGTCACGACAATGGCCACTACCCTGCTCCACTCTTTGCAATGGATTCCGTGTGGCTCCACTACTCTCTGGCAAGTCACGACAACGGATACCACTCCACTCTCTGTAACAAACTCCACGTGGCCCTGAACAACCCCTGACGTCACTACTCTCCGTAACAAACTCCACGCGGCTCTGAATAGCCCACTATCAGGCAGTTATAGATGTCGTTGTCAATCAGTTACGCTCTCTGTCTATAAAAAGGGACCCCCAGATATGTTCTTCTCTAAGCTCCAAACTCTATCCCAAAACTCTGCTAAAATTTCCACTCGAGCACTCCATTTCTGTTGAGGTAGAGTACTGACTTGAGTGTCGGAGGGTCTTGCCAGAGCACCCCCAACTCCAGTTTAGACTTCCCTTGCAGGTCCCGACGGTGACCGTGGTCATCTCAACTCCAGCAACTTCGGCTTCAGTGGAATTCGCACCAACAAAATTTGCGCTAGAAGAAGGAGGGCTGTGTCTTTGCAGTACCTTATTCTTAAAGGAATACTCAATGGGACTGTCTCCAGTCATCTTCTCCGACATCCTCTTCTCCTTCTCCTACTAGATCTCCACCTGATGCCTCCCCGAAAGGCATCCACCAGGCGATCCATGACCTCTGCGAACAGATCTCAGGCTCCATTCTTACCTCTAGTTTCTCAGGCTCCTCCTCCTCTTCCGGCAACGACGGTCGGTATGGAGCAGTTCGACCTACGGTTCAGCAGGTCAGAGGCCTCACCCAAGCAGTGCAGGCCATGCAGCAGCAGCAGCAACAGCTGCAGGCGTCAGTACGGTTGGAAAGAGCATCGCCAGAGTTCCAAGATCCGATAGTAGGGTTGGCCACTTGGGTCAGTCATCCTGTCTTCCCCGAAAAGGAGAATCCGAGGGTGGAGAGCCCTTAGTTTGATCACGATTCTACTCTCGAAGGATCCCTACCTCCACTCTATCAGAAGACCCTCGAGACTCGCAGTCGAGAGGACCTCCTGGATCGAAGGCTCCAGGAGATGAACCGACAGATCGAAGAGCTCCATCATGCTCTCCCTGCTTATGGTGAGGACATCTGTACTGACCCTCCTTTCTCTCAAATGATCGTGTAGGAACCGATCCTGCCAAACTTCAAGCTCCCCCAATTCGAAAGCTACGATGGGACCTCGGATCCGATTGACCACCTGGAGGCCTTCCGAATAATGATGCTACTCCATGACGTACCAGACACCATCTTGTGCCGAGCTTTCCCATCTACCTTGAAGGGAGCGGCAAGAAACTGATATTTGGTGCTGAAGCCGAGTACTATCTTCTCCTTTAATCAGATGAGCCACCAGTTTGTGGCTCATTTTGTTAGCAGCCGGCGTCCCCAGAGAGGTTCGAAGTCCCTTATCAACATCAAGCAGAAGGAGGGAGAATCCATCCGAGCCTATGTCAACTGCTTTAATATCGCTGCGCTGGAGGTCCAAAACTTGGACCAATCGATCGCGATGGCCGCCCTGAAGGGTGGTCTTCAAAAGAACGATCTTCTATTTTCTCTAGAAAAGAAATATCCCAGGGACTTTGCTGATTTGCTGGCTCGGGCCGAAGGATATGCCCGAGCAGAAGAAGCCTTCAAGATGAAGGATGAGGAGGTCGCGAAGCAGCGGCAGGCGGGGGACTCCAGCAAGCTTGCAGTTGAAAAAGGGTCGAGTGAAGCTCGGCCGTGTTTTCGAACTCCCTCCAGACACAAGCATGTCTAGACTCCTCCTTGGGCTCGTAGGCAGAGGAGCCCGGACCACAGAGTTCGACGGAGCTCTCCTCCGAGAAGATTCCACAGCTACGCCCCTCTCAACGCATCGAAAACTCAAGTACTGATGGAGGTCAGGGAGCAGCTGCCAAGGCCGAAAAAGATGCGTACACACCCTAGGAAGTGCAATCCTAACAAGTTCTGCCTCTATCATTGTGACCACGGCCACGACACGAAGGAGTGTATCCAGCTCCGAGATGAGATCGAGGAGCTCATCAGACGAGGTCGGCCCGATAGATTCATTCGACGCCGATCTTAAGGTAGGGAAGATCGGCCTAGGGCTCTGTCATAGCTGGAGCCGCCAAGGAGGGAGGAGCAGCCTGAGGATCGGCCTCCAATTGGGATTATCAACTCCATCTCAGGAGGACCCCGACAAGGAGCAGACCTTCCGTGGCTATAGGATCCAAAAAATCTGCGGATGTATTACCAATAGCTTTGCCTTGAATAAAAATTTTATATTTGCATATCTATCCTTTTGGCATGAACTTATGATGACAGGAAGTAACTCCCTCACTCAATCGAAATTAAACGTGTTAGAAACAGGAGGAAAACCTCGTCCTAATATGAACAAAGTCGAAGGCCCGGTTACTTAAAGACCGGATGGGGGGAGAAGTCTGTGCAACGACCCTTATGTGCCCCCACAGCCTTGTTAGGAACAGGAGGAGAACCTCATCCTAACATGAGCAAAGTTGAAGGTCCGGTTACTTAGAGATCGGATGGGGGGAGAGGCCCGTGCAATGGCCCTTATGTGCCCCCACAGCCTTGTTAGGAATAGGAGGAGAACCTCGTTCTAACATGAGCAAAATCGAAGGCCCGGTTACTTAGAGATCGGATGGGGGGAGAGGCCCGCGCAACGGCCCTTATGTGCCCCCACAGCCTGGTTAGGAACAGTAGGAGAATCTCATCCTAACATGAGCAAAGTCGAAGGCCCGATTACTTAAAGATCGGATGGGGGGAGAGGCCCTCGCAACGACCTTTATGTGCCCCCACAGCCTTGTTAGGAACAGGAGGAGAACTTCATCCTAACATGAGCAAAGTCGAAGGCCCGATTACTTAGAGACTGGATGGGGAGAGCGGCCCTTGCAATGGCCCTTATGTGCCCTCACAGTCTTGTTAGGAATAGGAGGAGAACCTCATCCTAACAAGAGCAAAGTCGAAGGCCCAATTACTCAGAGACCGGATGGGGGGAGAGGCCCTCGCAACGGCCCTTACGTGCCCCCACAGCCCTGTTAGGAACAGAAGGAGAACCTCGTCCTAACATGAGCTGAAGTTGACTGTTGGGAACAAGAGGAGAATCTCATCTTGATGTGAACAAAGATCCAATCGATCAAGATCGGATGAGGAGGAAGGCCTCCTCAATGGCCCCTCTACGCTCTCACGACCCCGTTAAGAGCAGAGGAAAAATCCTCACTCGAACATAAAAAAAAAAGAGAGAGAGGGGGAAATGAAAAGGGAAAGCGACGAACAACACCAGTGACAAGTGAAAAATAAAATACATCAAAGACACAAGGGACCTCATCTCAATGAGGGAGGATATTCCTATCAAAAAACCCTCAGTCACTAAAAGAAAACTCGACATAGGCTGAGGAGAAATTGACTTTCTCAAAGTAATGAGAAGTTCGGATCCCCAAGCTCGAGCACCGGGAGGAAGTGCCAAACTCAAATGGCCTCGAAAAGATCTACAGTCATGAACCAAAAAGGTAAATCAACATGATGATGATCGAAAACTTTCAAACAACGATGGCGTCGAGCAAGATAAAAGACAAAAGGAGTTCGGTAAACGATAAGTCAATACCAAAATGGATAAGATAATAAAAAATTTTCATTTCATTTCATTAGTGAAGTATATATTACAAAGCCTTGAAGGCCAAAAAGAGAGATGACAAGAAAAGAAAAAGAATATATGGAAGGATGAAAGGTGGCAAAAAAAAAGAAGAAGAAGAGAAAGGAGCTCTAAGGAAGCCCAGCTTCTTCCGACTTCGGGCTCTCGATTTCGGTCCTTGTTAGGGATTGCCTCAAGTTTTCAACTTCTTTCTCTAGTTCCATCTTTCTCAGCAGCATATCCCGGTACATCTGGTGGAACCGTCGGCTCTCACCCTTTGACTCTCAAAGCCTCTTCCTCAGGACCTCGGACTCCGCCTCGGCATCTTTAACTGCCTGCTGCTCGTGGCCAGCTGAATCTTCAGCCGCTACAGTTTGGTCTCCTCCCACCCAAGGGCCACAGACAGTTCTGCCATGGTCCCCCTCAAGGAGCGGAGCTCGTCGGAGCCTTGTGCGGAGGCAAGCTGGACTCTTTTAGACAACTACCTCCGAAGGTGGGCAACTTCATCGGTCGCCGTCTGGAGCTTCCTTCGGTAGTCCTCTACTTGTCTGCTCCAGCCGACTCGGTAGGCATTGTAGTTTGCCTCAACATCCTGTAGCTACTTTTGAAAGTCAGAGAACTTCTTCGACCAGCCTCGATCGCGGTCGGCTTGGGTTGTGAGCCAGGACGAGCTCCCTTCCAACTGGCCGATCTTCTCTCGTGCGACCGCCAGCTCGACTTCAAGGGAGCTGATCTTAGAAGCCTGAGTCCAAGATTGGTTGCTGGCACGTTTTCGGAGTTCCTCAAGCTCCGTCATGAAGTCGGCTTTCCTCCAGGTGTATTCCATGAGACCCTTTCTGTGGAGGTCCTGAAAGCGAATAGCCTCTGCAGTGACTTCCGAATGGCTTTTCCTCAGCTGATGAAGTTTATTTTCCAGCTTCTTGGATTTCTTCGTCAACTGATGAACTTTCCTTCTGAGGTCTCGGATCATCGACTTCAGAGGAACCCCTTATGGTAGGAGAAGAGCTTCGGTAGGACACTGTCGTAGGGAGACAAAAGCGCCACGACTCAAATTAGTACAAGAAGACAAAAGAAAAGGAAAAGAATACAAAAAAAAGAGAAGGGGGGGCCTTCTGTGAAGAAGAATCTGATTTCATTGATTAAATAATTTTCAAGTACAAGAGAACAAAGAAAAATCACCACAAAGAGAAAATACAAAGTTAGAGGTTCCGAACCTCTGGGATAGAAACAGAGGGGCTCGACGTCCCCAGAAGGTCGGTAGCAGCGGCCGCAGCAGTCAACAAGGTTTCGACTGGAGGAGGACCGGCAGCGGTTTCGGATGGTCCTGCTTCATCATCGGACGCCTCACCCATGAAGTTGAGATCAGTTCGGAGAACCTTCCAGCCACCTTCTTTTGGCAGAGTTCGAAACCCTTGATGAAGGCATCCTGGCCAAACTGGACCTGTAGATCCTCCATCTCGGAGGAGGTCTAGAACTTTTCCACTGCTCGGTCCCCTGCCTCTGAGATCAGGGATGGAATCCGTGCTTTCAGCTCGAAAATCTACGCCTTCAACTCGAAAGCCTGCACCTTCAGTTTGGAGACTTCGGCCTCAGCTTCTTTCTCTCCTCCTCCAAGGCAGTTCTCAGATCGGATGAGGTTTGTCCCTCCTTTTCCAGTACCTCCTGGAGACTTAAGGCCTCGGCGATCTTCTCCTTGAGGCGGACGGCTCCAGCCAGGTGACCTTCCTCTGCCTGAGTTGCCTCCCTCTTGGCGATCTTTACTGCCTCGACGTTGGCGGCAAGCTAGTGCCCAATCTGCAAGAAAGGCCGGGGAGTCAATATAAAGGCTGAAGAATAAATTAAGTAAAGAAGCAAGAAGGAGAAAAAAGTGAGTTAAGCTACTTCGAGGAAAGATCCCAGACCCGTAGCTCGGGATCAACAAGGATGATCCTCTCGATGACCTCGAGCAAAATGCACCCTTCGACCAGCCTCTTTTTTAAATCCCTGTTGTTGAAGGGATTTTCCCCCAGATCTTCCTCGGAGCCACCGGCCCCCTCGACGGCAACCTTGCAACTACGGCTCTTTCGGGCCAGGGTCTTCTTTCTCTTCCTCCCTTCGGCCTCGGGTGCCCCCTCGGGACGAGCCTCTGGAGCAGGATCCTCCGTCGGGGGGGGCTCCTTGAAAGGGCTCGGGGGACTTCAGGTTCGACGTCGGAAGGGACTTCGATGGCAACGGCCATCGGAGCAGGCGCGGTCGAGCTTGTCCCTTCTGTCCTGGCTTTCTTCACCGATCCCGAAGTCGAGGTGTCTTTTCTTTTGTGGGTCTTGAGACCTTGGGCTAACCTCCGAGCCACACCTGCGTCCATGTTTTCAATAAAAGAAGATCAACACAGCTCAGAGATGGAGTAAGAAAAGGGGAAGCAGCAAAAAAAAAAAAAGTACCGACAGAGTTAAGAGGACTCAGGCCGATGTTGAACAAAAGTTGTTCCTTCAGAAGTTCGAAGAGGAGGGGGGCTTGATAGGCCTCAAGCTTTTTGGAGGCTTCGAGGTCATCCCTTTTCAGGCTAGAAGCCCGGCGGATGGAATCCCTCAGAGAGCCCCAAGGGGGTAATCCTAGCTCCAAGGTCGGGCATCGAACATAGAAGAACCTCTCCTTCCAGTTGTAGATAGAAGAGGGGGCACCTTTCAGCAACCCCTTTCTATCGAACTGAGGGGAGAAGTACCACCAGTCCTTTACCAAGGGATGATGCTTGAAGGTGTAGAAGTTCCTAAACAAAGAAAGAGTCGGCCAAACTTCAGCTAAACTACAAAGAGAAAGAAATCCTATCAAAAACCTAAAGGAGTTCGGCGCTACTGAGACTAGAGAAATATTCAGAAAATGAAAAAGGATGATGACAAAAAGCGAAATGGCACGAAAGAGGACGACGGCACGGAAGGCCTCCTGGTATAGACAGAAGCGATCGGGAGGAGGGGTGCTAGCCCGGTCAGTTGGCCCGAGAAGCTCCAGCTCGTACTCTGGAGGAACCCCATACTGAACCCTTATTAGTGAGAGCTCATCCGGAGTCAAAGAGCTGGGGATGGTGTCCGGTGTAAAGACCAGACGAGGTTTGATCGCGACTACGGGTCCATCTACGGTACAAGGACTCTAGGAAACTGGAGCTGACGAACTCCTAGAACCGCTAGAAGAAGAGATATCGGAAGACATTTTGGATCAAATAGAAGTCACTAAAATCCCGAAAATAAAATTGGGAAAAATGATGAACAAGCTCTCGAGGGAGCTAAACGAATAGAATACGAAGAAGAAAGAACAGAAAAATGGCAAGAAGTTCCAGAACTAACCTAGGTTGGCCCGAAGAGTGCAGGAAGACGGTAAGGATGGTGGAAGTCGACCCAGAGGATGCCTAAGGCCGAGAAGGATGCTAAAGGAGGCTAGAGCTCTCGGGGAAGAGGAGGAAACCGGGAGACTCTCTCAGGTAAAGTGAAACTCCTGAAGGAGGAGGACGTGTTTAAATAGACAACAGGATCCGGAGCAGTTATGATCGCGGATCTCCTCTGGCCGACCTACACTTGCCGCGTGTCCCACTTACTATGACAGGCTATTGAAAATGACTAACAGCTGACAAAATCATTATTGCACTGTACCTAGAGCCATGCCCCAACAAAAATTTCAAAAAAACCTTTTCGGATCGCTTTGATTTGAAAAGACTCCGAGACTAGCGTGCCAAACGCCAAAATATCTGGCAACCATCGAGTGCGAAAATCGAGGGGGGCAACTTCGACCATGAGAATTTCTCTGTACTTCCTTCATTCGGAATCCGAACTCAGAAGTAGGGGGACTAGTGTTGGGTATAAAATACCCCTCGACCGAAGTTTGTAAAAGACCGACCCTTCCAGGGCTTTTCCGGCTTCCGACTTTGTGTGGCGTCTCTCTGAACCCCCTCGACCGTCCGAGCTTCCGGACTTCTCCGACAATGAGCTTCTCCATCTATCTACCGGGCCACTCCAAAGGCTCTCTAGGCCTCACTATCAGCCGACCTTCTACAGTGATCAACTATTCTCCGAACTTCTTTCAGACTTCATCAATATCCAAGCTTCTTCAACAAAGAGATTTCTACAGTAATCAGACTCCATCCAAGTTTCTACGGTGGTCGACCACCTTTAGGATTCCAACTGAACTTCTACTACGAGCAATCTACTCCGAACTTCTACTACGAGCGGTCTACTCTGAACTTCTACTACGAGTGGTCTACTTCGAACTCCTACTACGAGCGGTCTACTCTGAACTTCTACTACGAGTGATCTACTCTGAACTCCTACAACAGGCGGTCTGCCCCGAATCTCTACTGTCAGCAAATTTTATTCGAGCCTCTACTGTAAACACATTTTTTCTGAACTTCTATTACAGATAGACTTCAGCCGAGCTTCTTCATAGCCGGATCCCAGACGAGCTTCTATAATGGGACAGGATCCACCGGCCAGATCGCTACTCCGAGCTCCCACGATAATCGATCTTTGATCGAGCTTCTACAATAAGCGATCTCCCTTCAGCCTTCTACAAGAACCAGACTCCGTCCGAACTTCCATAGCGGATGGATATTGGATGATCTCCTACGACGGACAGACTCCGACAGCTAGATTTCTACAATGATCGATCACCTCCAATGTCTGTCGAACCTCCCCAACGCCATCCGAAGTCCACCGTCGGCCGACCCTCCATCAGATTCTTCATGAAACTGGACTTCTCCGGTGGATAATCTTCAGACGAGCTTCCACATCAGGCGAATCTCAGACGGACTTCTCTAGCAATCGGACTCCTACCGGACTTCACCGATGGAAAGTCTCCATCCGGGCTTCTACGGCAGATGACTCCCACCTGTAGTATCAGTGCCTAAGGTATCCGACAACAATAGACTCGTCAGCAGCTTCAAAAATATCCAAGCTTCTCCTAGATTGACGGGATAGAGAGCCATTTCGCTCCATCAGATATCCCAGCCGAGCTCTAGCCGACAGATCCGAACTCTCTGGTAAGTCATGATAATGGCCACTACCCTGCTCCACTCTCTGCAACGAATTCCGTATGGCTCCACTACTCTCTGGCAAATTGCGACAACGGACATCACTCCACTCTCCGTAACAAACTCCACATGGCCCTGAACGACCCCTGACGCCACTACTCTCCGTAACAAATTCCATGCGGCTCTGAACAGCCCACTACCAGGCAGTTACAGATGTCGCTGTCAATCAGTTACGCTCTCCGTCTATAAAAAGGGGCCCCCAGATATGTTCTTCTCTAAGCTCTAAACTCTATCCCAAAATTCTACTAAAATTTTCATTCGAGCACTCCATTTCTGTTGAGGCAGGATACTGACTTGAGCGTCGGAGGGTCTTGTCGGAGCATCCCCAACTCCGATTTAGACTTTCCTTGCAGGTCCCGGTGGTGATCGCGGTCATCTCAACTCCAGTAACTTCGGCTTCGGTGGAATTCTGCACCAACAGCTATCTTTCGATAGGCCAAAAAATTTTTCTTTCGAAAGAAGATTGTCTGACAACTCCTCAAGAGAGAGAGCGTATGAGTAGAGTTTCATATGCTTCGATAGTGGATTCTATTATATACGTCATGATATATACAAGATCAGACATTGTATACTCACTAGGGGTAGTGAGTAGATACCCATCTGATCCAGAAGAAAATCACTAGAAGGTTGTAAAGATCATTCTTAAGTATTTAAAAAATACTAAAAACCAGTGGCTTATGTATGGTGAAACTAACTTGAAACTGGTGGGGTTCACCGACTTCAGCTTTCGATCAGACCATGACGATAGCAAGAGTGTGTCAGATTATATTTTTATCCTAAATAGTGGAGTGATCTGCTTAAAAAGTTTCAAGCAGTATATTATGGCAGACTCTATTTGCGAAATGGAGTATATCGCGGCATCCGATACTGCGAAGGAAGCTGTATGGTTGCGGAAGTTCATCGACGAGCTCAGAGTAGCACCCTTCGTTGATGGCCCTATCTTGTTATATTGCGATCATACTGGAGCCATTGCTTAAGCCAAAGAGTCAAGATTACATCAATGCACCAAACATATTCTGTGCTGCTATCACCTTTTTAAGAGATCGTGGATCGAAGTGATGTCGACCTTCAGAAGATCGATGAAAAGAAGAACCTGACTGATTTATTTACTAAAGCTCTCAAAATCAAGGAGTTCGATGTGTTAGATATATGTCCTAGAAGCCAATATGGCTGATACATTATAATAAATCTAGGACATAATTTTGTACTTAATATATTGATTTGATCAATAAAAGGATAAGTTTATTTTTCATTCAAGTATGATGTGTCCTTGAATCATCTATGGAATTAACCTTCGATACATATTCTCAAAGTATTGAGAATTAAAAATATATATTTAATTCTTAAATACTTCTGATCATAGAATCATCATGAGGATGGTGATCAATCTAGATAGACTAGCACACAGATCATTTTCTTTGAGATTGATGAGTCTCTAATCTACAGTATATAGACACTGGGCGATGAGTGCAGATAATTGTCAGAGAACAACTAGTATTGAGTGTGGCCATACGAGAGATCACTTAGATTTCTATTCAATCATCAGTGATTGTCTCGATAATATTGTTGTGTGAATGGTCCTTTAACCTGAGATTATACTACTACTCACAGTGTGGCTACTGAAGTTTAACTGATACATAAACATGAGTCTCAATGAGCTCTTATAGTGGATGTTGACGACAGTTGATCCATTGTAGGAGTAGGATGCACATCAAGATGGGATCTATCAACCTTGATAGAGAGGAGTAGTCTTATAGGATTTAAAAGGCTAAGTCCAAGATTTTATGGCCATAATAGTGTGATTGATGAAAAAGAGTTTTTATAGAAATCACAATTAGACTTGAGCTAATCGAATCTATCATATGACTGATGTTGAGATTTGACGATTTATCCATGACCTGCCATCAAGTCGGAACTCATGATAGAAGAATTGAATCACATGTTAACTATACCTAGAGGTTCATTTCAGTTCTATTGGGTTGTCACTACATACTACTAGGTGTCATTGATAGATTGTGAGAGCTCACTAGGGTTGTTTTGGATTGACAATCTTTGATGAGTTAGAGTGAAATTATTTCGACCCATTGAAAAGAGTTTCAATGATACTTTGATAGAGATCATTATATATCTCACTATCAGATAGAATTGAATCTATAGGGTCATACAACAAAGAAATTAAGCCTAAAATTAATAATTGAGCTTATGAAGTATCAATTGAGTTTAGAAAAATCCGAATGGGTTCAAGGTAACCTTACTAGCACATGGTTGGACCCAATTTCTCTTTTCATTTGGATTTCTTATTTGATAAGATAATTCAAACTTAATTATCTGTTAATAACATACATGAATAAGATTCATTTGACACCAATTGTTGTGTGTCTAAGATTTTGGATCATATGAATTAAGAGTGCCAATCTTTTATTAATTTTCTTGATAGTTATTATGGGGTGCCACCTTGATTGGATCAAGTTGGGCATGTCCTATGATTAGAGGATATTTTAATCTGATATGGGGCATCTTTTGGGTGTAAAAGTGGGTGTGTTTAATTAGGTGCAAGGGCTCCAAGAGTTGGCGCCTAATAGGATTCCTAATGTAAGTTAAATAACTTAAGTGATTAGAAAACCTAATACAAGTAGGATTTGTATTATGAGATTGAATAGGATTCAATCCTCATGTCTATTTAAAGAGACTTCCTCTAAGATCTCTAGAGTATCCAACTAGTAGCCATCCACACCCTATAGAAGTTTCACACACCCTTTCTGAAGGGAAGCGTGGTGGGTGATGTGCATGTATTTTTAAAATTTTATAGTAGAACATATATAGATTAAATAATTTAATCCATAATGTATGCATAGATTAAATCTAAATTACCATACAGGATCTATGATATGAACTAATATGTATGTATGTACATCTAAAATCTAAAATTCAGCAAGTACAGAATATATCTAATCTATATTTAGATCATATCTAAATATTGATTGAATATAAAATTTCATACCTGAGTACGGATAGTAGATCACCACATCTGAAATCTATGGTAGATGATTCTTCATGATGCTTGACAGCCGCACATGCGTCCGACCTCTACGGGTATCCACACGAAGTCCTAGTGCTAATCGATCTCCTCGAGAGTGCTAGCTCGCAAAGACACCATCCATTGACTGATTTGAGGAGAACATGATGGACTTAAAGAATAAGGAGACCCTCTCCATTTCTTTCTGGATCCTGGATCCATGCATCTGATCTCTACAATAGAGATCAAGAGAAGAACCCTTTCTTTTCAATTTTCCATACACAAGAGAGAACCTTTCTCTCTTCCTTTCATGACCTTAAGAAGAACTTTTTTTCTCTAATTTTTTATGATAAAAATAAGATCTAATTTAATTTTTTATACTAAAAATCATATAAAATCTTGAGATCTAAAAAAATCTAAAAGAGAGATCCAAGAGAAGAACCATTCTTTTCTCTTCTTCTCCTTTTTTCTTCTTGATCTAGAACTCAAGGAAGCCCCAAATGCTCAACCAAATTTTTTTGATATTTTTTCTCTAAATTTTTATATTAAAAATTAGATCTAATTTAATTTTTATTTTGAAAAAAAATAGAAAAAAAATCTAGAAGAAGAACTTCTTCTTCTTCAAGGTTGCGCACAAGAAAAAAGATCCATCTTCTTTCTTGATTTAAAACTTCAAGAAGCTCCAAACCCAAATCAAAATTTTTTTAATATTTTTTTTAAATTTATATGTTAAAAATTAGATTTAATTTAATTTTTATTTTAAAAAAATAAAAAAAAATCTGAAAGAAGAACTTCTTCTTCAAGGCTGTACGTAAGAAAGAAGACCTTTTTTCTTCCTTGATCTTTCTCTCCTTGGGAAGAATTTTTCTTATTCAATTTTCTACTGTATAACCAGTAGAAAAAACTCTTTTTGATACTCAAAAATTAGTAAGAAAAGATCAAGAAAACATACCAAGAAGAAGAGGAGAAAGTGGATGTTGCGAGAGGGATCTTGGTTGGATGCCCTCCTCCTTGTTTCGGGCGACCATAAAGAGGAGATGGGGTGCCTCCTTTTTTATGGGAGGAAGAGAGGAGAGAGGTGCGGCACTTCTTCATGGGATGTGGGGTTTCTCATGGTAAAAAATGAAGCGTGGAGAATTAATTATCACATGGGGTGGCTTTGTTTTGGGTTTAGTCCTATTTCAAATAGGATTCAAGATCTTGATCAAATTTTAACTAATTCTTGGATCTAATTCTTGTTGGGTTTCGGATCATACAATGGAAGATTGGATTTCAAAATTTTTATGAAATTCGATAAACCCAAAATCTAAAATCCTAGGATCTCCCTTGGTGTATTCAATCAAACATATATGCCTATAAGTGAGGTTTAAAAATGAAACCTTAGGTCGGTGAAGAATGAAAGAAGCCGGTATCTTTTTTTTTCCATGAGAAACCCAAATATTTGCTCTCCAACAGGTGATCCACACGAAATCAGGATAAAAAAAAAATGCTCCGATAGAACCTTGCCTTATCAAATTCTTCTCCTGAGAACTATCTTGCCTTGCTAGGACCAATTCCCAGCACTCTTTCACCAATTCTCTCTTAAATGGCCTAAACTCCTCTCTTAGCCTTTCAAAAGGATCTTTCTAAATCCTTGTCTTAATGGAAGACTCCTTGTTTTGAAGTCTAAGATCTTGTCTTAAAGAAGACCCCTTGTCTTAAAACTACAAGACCTTGTCTTAACAAGAGAAGGAAGAAATTTTATCAGACTTCTGATTGATTTTTATCTGAACCAAAGGGAGAGTATTTATAACATACGAATAGATGCTAATATGTATATTCATAAAATCCTTGAATCTGGTTATTAACATATCAAATACATCCTTTGATCAGAAAGACCATTGTTATGCATTATGAATTCATACGATGTTTAAGCATCGTATGACTTCTTTTCAATAATCAAACTTTCTTATGATTGTTTGACTCGGTCAAATCTAATCCTAGCCATCTAAATCCCATGCCAAAATCTGATTAAGACCTTAGATTTAATTTAAAACCCTGGGAGAGAATTGATACGTGAAAAGTTACGAAGAATTTTAGCCTTCTAGAATTGGCGCCACCAAGATCCCATCTTGGCCCTCCAAATGTGTTTTGACTTGATCAAATCACTCAACCAAAGGTGGAGATTAAATCTTGGCCCTCTAATTCTTATCACAAAAAGGTGATTAATATGCAGAAGGACTCTTAGCCCATCTGCACACCAAGAACAATTGTCTTGTGCCAAAACTATGCACCAAACATTATCCACTTTATCTCCACACCATTTAGGTATTTTAATCCCATTAAAATTCTTCAAAAATGGCATGCAACAAGATAAAGGAAAGAGGTTATTTGGCATCAAAAATTAGGATTAGATCCTTCCATGAGAAGGACTCTAATCCTCTCACATGTAACAAGTCCTCATGCGCTAAAACCAAAATGTATGATCTGATTTCCACGCCCCATAAGCCATAGATTTTAATCTTATTAAAATCTCATAAAATTAGGAATTAAACCTAATCAAATAAGGATTAAAATGGCATAGAAATTCAGAGTAAAATCTCTTTGGAGAAGGACTTTTTGTATGTGCACATTTCTCATGCCAAACAATGTGGCGCCTTGCACCAAGAGTCCTACCAAATTGGGACTCTTGATAAATGATGTTAAAATCATGAAAAAATTCCAAAATAAGACTGATTAAAATAGGCACTAACCAAATTAAGTCTCACTTAATTTTGGTTGACTAATTGGGAAGGTTTCAAACCCAAATAGATTAGGTTAGGAGCTTGGGTTAGCCAACAAGTGCTAGCTTGTCAATTAGGCACTCAATCCGGATCCAATATCCCATGATTAAATCAAATAAAATTCTTGATTGATTTTTTGATGTGTGTGATCCTTTGGGTTTCGCATTTAGCCAGCAGTAGGTCTAAATTTATGTTGACCCAAATTGATTAGAGTCCATCTAACCGAATTAGGTCAAACCGATACATATCCAAGTTGTCAAATTAGAATCCTTTCTAATTGACCCATGAATTAAACTCTTTAATTTATGAAAACCTACAAGATATGATTGACATCTAGCAATGTGTCATGCCTACCCAAAAGATATAAAATTTTTTGATTAAAATATCAAAATTATCTTTTAATGGCAAGTTACCGTGTAATTCAATCCTTCGATCATCCAGCATCCTGAATATGATTATGGATATGGAACCAAGTCAAATCTAATTTCATATTCATATTTCTCTTGATCATAAGATGATAATTTGATTAATGAAATATTAAAATTTTTTTCTAATTTTTATTCTATTTTGATCAAAGTCTTCTTGAATTATCTCTCGATCGGAACAAGTAGGATGCGATCTTCTTTTACTACGAGTGATCGATTCCATGTTGACCTACTCATAACCTCTGTTGGGTATAAAATACCCAAAGCCGAAGTCCTCAGTAGGATCAGCTCCGGGAGGTCCGCCCGGACTCCTACGGGAGCCGGACTCCGCCAACAACCTCAACCGCAAGTAGACTCCGCCCAGACTCCTACAGGAGCCGGGCTCCGTCCTCAACATCAGCTGCCGGTAAGCCTTGTCCGGACTCCTACGGGAGCCAGACTTTGCCTTTAACTTTAATTGCAGGAAGACTCCGCCCGGACTCCTACGGGAGTCGGGCTTCGTCCTCGACTCCAACGGCTGCAGACAGACTTCGTCCGGACTCCTACGGGAGACGGACTCCGCCAACAACCTCAACTGCAAGTAGACTCCGCTCGGACTCCTACAGGAGCCGGGCTCCGTCCTCAACATCAGCTGCCGGTAAGCCTTGTCCGGACTCCTACGGGAGCTGGACTTCGCCTTTAACTTTAATTGCAGGAAGACTCCGCCCGGACTCCTACGGGAGCCGGGCTTCGTCCTCGACTCCAACGGCTGCAGACAGACTTCGTCCGGACTCCTACGGGAGCCGGACTCCGCCAACAACCTCAATCGCAAGTAGACTCCGCCCGGACTCCTACAGGAGCCGGGCTCCATCCTCAACATCAGCTGCCGATAAGCCTTGTCCGAACTCCTACGGGAGCCGGACTTCACCTTTAACATTAATTGCAGGAAGACTCCACCCGGACTCCTACAGGAGCCGGGCTTCGTCCTCGACTCCAACGGCTGCAGACAGACTTCGTCCGGACTCCTATGGGAGCCAGACTCCGCCAACAACCTCAACCGCAAGTAGACTTCGCCCGGACTCCTACAGGAGCCGGGCTCCATCCTCAACATCAGCTGCCGGTAAGCCTTGTCCGGACTCCTACGGGAGCCGGACTTCGCCTTTAACTTTAATTGCAGGAAGACTCCGCCCGGACTCCTACGGGAGCCGGGCTTCATCCTCGACTCCAACGGCTACAGACAGACTTCATCCGGACTCCTACGGGAGCTGGGCTCCACCCACGACCCCAACCGCAAGGAGGACTCCGCCCAAACCCCTACGGGAGCCAGACTCCGACCGCTGCCGAACTTCAGCCGACGGATCTGCACTCCCTGGCAGGCCATCATAACGGCCATGATCCTGCTCCACTTCCTGCGGTAGATTTCGCGCAGCTCCATCACTCCCCGACAGGCCGCAGTAACGGTTGCAGCTCTGCTCCACTTTCTACGACAGATTCCGCGCAGCTCCACTACTCCCTGGCAGGCCACAATAACAGCCACGATCCTGCTCCACTTCCTGCGATGGATACCGCACGATTCTTCCATCCGCTGGCAAGTCGTGACAACAGACGCCGCTCCACTCCCCGCGACAGACTCCATGTGGCACACCCCGGTGATAGCCACGGGTCCACTCCACTACTCTTCGCAGCAAACTCCGCCTAACCCTGGGCAGCCCACTGTCAGACGGTTACAGATGTCGCTGTCAGGCTACTGCCCCCTCAACCTATAAAAGGGGGCTCCAGATACGTTATTCTATAAGCTTTCATCTTTCATCTAAAAACTCTGCTAAATTCTCCGTTCGAGCACTCCATTCTTGTTGAGGCAGAGAACTGACTTGAGCGTCGGAGGGTCTTGCCGGAGCAACCCCACCTCCGGTTTAGACTTCCTTTGCAGGTCCCGACGGCGACCGTGACTTCCTCGACTCCAGCTTCTCCGATGCGAGCAGATTTTTGCACCAACAGGATTGGCACTAGAGGAAGGGCCCTGTGTCTTTGCAGTACCCTTATTCTTGAAGGAGCGTTCAACGGAGCCGCCCCCGATCGTCTCCTCCAACACCCACTCCTTATTTCCCCCACGGGATCCATACTTGATGCCTCCTCGCAAGGCGTCCACACGACGGTCCACGGCCTCCACGGCCAGATCCCAGGCTCCGGCCTCCCCTCCTATTTCTCAACCTCCTCCTCCTCCTCTGGCGGTGGCGGTCGGCGCGGAGCAGTTTGACCTACTGGCGCAGCAGGTCAGAGGCCTCACCGAGGCTGTGCAAGCTATGCAGCAGCAGCAGCCGCAGGCATCGGTACGCCCGGAAAGGGCATCCCCGGAACACCAGAATCCGACGGTGGGGCGGGCCACCTGGGCCAGCCGCCCCGTCCTTCCTGGAAAAATGAACCCGAGGGTAGAGAGCCCTCAATCGGATCACGACTCCACCCCTAGAAGATCTCTGCCCCCGTTCTGCCAGAGGACCCTCGATACTCGAAGTCGAGAGGATTTCCTGGACTGGAGGCTCCAGGAGATGAACCGACGGATCGAAGAACTCCGCCATGCACCCTCCGCTTATGGTGAGGATATTTGTACTGACCCTCCCTTCTCCCAAATGATCATGCAGGAACCAATCCCGCCAAACATCAAGCTTTCCCAGTTCGAAAGCTACGACGGGACTTCGGACCCGATTGATCATCTGGAGGCCTTCTGGATGATGATGCTGCTTCACGGTGCTCCTGATGCCATCTTATGTCGGGCCTTCCCGTCCACCTTGAAGGGAGCGTCGAGGAACTGGTACTCGGCTTTGAAACTGGGTACCATCTTTTCCTTCGATCAAATGAGCCACCAATTTGTGGCCCATTTTGTCAGCAGCCGGCGCCCCCGGAAGGGTTCGGAATCCCTCATCAACATCAAGCAAAGGGAAGGGGAGTCCATTCGGGCCTACATCAACCGCTTCAACATCGCAGCGCTGGAGGTCCGGAACTTGGACCAATCAGTCGCAATGGCCGCCCTGAAGGGTGGCCTTCAGAAGAATGATGTTTTATTCTCCCTGGAGAAGAAGTATCCCAGGGATTTTGCTGATTTACTGGCCCAGGCCGAAGGGTACGCCCGAGCGAAAGAAGCCTTCAAAATGAAGGATGAAGAGACGGTGAGGGAGCGGCAAGCGGGAGACTCGAGTAAGCCCGCAATTGAAAAAAGGCCAAAGGAAGTCCGGCTGCGTTCTCGATCCCCTCCTGGCCTTAAGCGCGCCCATACTCCACCCCGGGTGCGCAGGCAGAGAAGTCCAGATCGCGGGGTTCGGCGGGGTTCCCCACCAGGGAGATTCCGCAACTACGCTCCCCTCAACACCTCGAAGGCCCAGGTATTGATGGAGGTCAGGGAGCAGCTCCCTAGGCCAGAGAGGATGCGCACACACCCCGGGAAGCGCAACCCCAACAAGTTCTGCCTCTACCACCGCGACCACAGCCACGACACAGAGGAATGCATCCAGCTCCGAGACGAGATCGAGGAGCTCATTCGGTGAGGTCGACTCGACAGGTTCTTCCGACGTAGGCCTGAGGGTAGAGGAGATCGGCCAAGGGCCCTTCCGCAGCCTGAACCGCCAAGAAGGGAGGAGCAACCCGGGGACCGACCTCCCATCGGGACCATCGACTCCATCACCGGAGGGCCTCAAGGAGGAGTGGACCACCCGCGACCGTGGAACTCAAAAAATCTGTAAATGTATCACTTACGATTTCACCTTGAATCTAAATTTCTTTCTACTTGACGTACTCTTCCCATCTGGCGTGGATTTATTACGATTGGATATGACCCCTCCAAACGCTTGAAGCAAAGTTATGTTAGAAACGGGGGAGAACCCCATCCTAACATACCTAAAATGAAAGTCCGACTATCTCGAAATCGGATTGGGGGAGAGGCCTTACAATGCCCTAATGTGCCCCCACAACCATGTCAGGAACAGGAGGAGAACCTCGTCCTGACATGAGCAAAGTCAAAGGCCCGGTTCTTTTAGACCGGATGGGGGGAGAGGCCTTACAGCGCCCTAATGTGCCCCTACAGCCATGTCAGGAACAGGAGGAGAACCTCGTCCTGACATGAGCAAAGTCAAAGACCCGATTCTTTTAGACCGGATGGGGGGAGAGGCCTTACAGCATTCTAATGTGCCCCCACAGCCATGTCAGGAATAGGAGGAGAACCTCGTCCTGACATGAGCAAAGTCGAAGGCCCGGTTCTTTTAGACCGGATGGGGGGAGAGGCCTTACAGCGCCCTAATGTGCCCCCGCAGCCATGTCAGGAACAGGAGGAGAACCTCGTCCTGACATGAGCAAAGTCAAAGGCCCGATTCTTTTAGATCGGATGGGGGGAGAGGCCTTACAGCGCCCTAACGCGCCCTCACAGCCAAGCCGGGAACGGGAGGAGAACCTCACCCTGGCTCGAGCAAAGTGGAAGGCCCGGACTCCTACGGGAGCCGAGCTCCATCCACGATGCCAAGGAAGACTCCACCCGGACTCCAGACTCCACCCGGACTCCTACAGGAGCCGGGCTCCATCCACGATGCCAAGGAAGACTCCACCCGAACTCCGGACTCCACCCGGACTCCTACGGGAGCTGGGCTCCGTCCATGATGCCAAGGAAGACTCCACCCGGACTCCAGACTCCACCCGAACTCCTACGGGAGCCGGGCTCCGTCCACGATGCCAAGGAAGACCCCACCCGGACTCCTACGGGAGCCAGGCTCCACCCGCAACTTCTGCAGCAAGGACTGATGGTGGCGAAACCCGACCGCCCAACAAGATCGGATGAAAGGAAAAAGCCCCTCAGCGGCACCTCCTCGCTTCTATGCAACCCCGCGAAAAGCGGGGGGAGGGCCCTCACTCTGAGAAGGGGAGGAAAATTAAAAAGGAAGGATGACGAACTACGACGGGAACAGATGAAGGATGAACCGCACCAAAAAAAGGACTTCGTCTCAACTGAAATGGGGGGTTCCTACCGAACACCCCCGGCCTCTGAAAAGACTTTCGACACCGCTTAGGAAGACAACGGTATCCCCAAAGTAATGCGGAGCCCGGACGGTCAAGCTCGGGCTTGCGGCCATGTACGCGAGAAAGGCGAGTTAACGCATCGACGATCGGGCGTCCCCCAATGACGTCTACACCAGACAGGTCAAACGACAAGAGAAGTTCGACGAACGGCAATTTAGCGCAACGCGCGGACGAGGTAACACAAAATACCCTTTTCATTCCATTTCCGATATACACGCTACAAAGCCCGGAAGGCCAAGGAAAGAAAAGCAAAACGACAAAAAGAAAAGTAAATACATGAAAAGATAGAAAGACGAAAAGAGCTCTAAGAAGGCCCGGCTCCCTTCGACCTAGAATTATCTACTCCATCCCTTAACCAGGACTACCTTAGATTCTCAATTTCTTCTTCTAGCTCTCCCCTTTTCTACAGCGTGTCCTGGAGCGCCCGACGAAGTTGCTGGCTCTCGGCCTCCGCCTCTCGACGCCTCTTCCTCAAGACCTCAGATTCCGCCTTCACGTCCGCGATGGCCCGCTGCTCGTACGCCAGTTGGATCTTCAGTTGTTGCAGCTCAGCTGTCTTTTCCCCGAGGGAGACAGAAATCCCCTCAACGGTGCCTCTTAGGGCTTGGAGCTCATCAGAATCTCGGGCGAAAGTAAGCTGTGCCCTGCTAGCCAGCTGCCTTTGGAGACGGACGACTTCGTCGGCCGCCGCCCTGAATCTCCCTTTATATTCTTCCACCTGCCTGCGCCAGCTAGCCCGATGCACGTCGTGGCTCACCTCGACGTCCTGAAGCTGCTGCTGAAGGTCGGAGACCTTCTTCGACCACTTCTGGTCACCGTCGACCCGGGCCAAGAGTCGGGATGAATTTCCTTCCAGCTGGCCGATCTTCCCCTTCGTAGCTGACAGTTCCACCTTGAGGGCGCTGATCCTGGCGGCCTGGGCCCAAATTCGATCGCTGGCGCTCTTCTTGCATTCCTCGAGTTTCTTCGCGAAGTCCGCCTTCCTACGGCTATACTCCATGATCCCCTTCACGTGGAGATTCCGAAAGTGGGTGGCCTCAGCGGTGGCTTCAGAATGACCTTCTCTCAATCGACGGAGCTCGCCTTCCATCTTCTTTAACTTCTTTGTCAGGTGAAGGACTTCCTTCTTCAGCCGCTGGATCGTCGATTTCAGTGGGACCCCCAGGGGCAGGGGGAGTGCTTCTGCAGGACACTGCCATCGGAAGGCAAAAGCGTCAAAGCACGACTCATTGCAGGAAGGAGAACAGAGAGAAGGAGGGGGGGAGGAGAAGCCGTCCGCAACAAGAAATTCAACTTTATTGATTGGATGATTTTTAAAGACAAACAGAAAAGAAAAATTACGATGAAATAAAGGTATAAGATCGGAGGTCTCAGACCTCGGGGGCGGGGGTTGGAGAACTCGGCGTTCCCGGCAGGGGGGCTGTGACGGCAGTGGCGGCTGGCGAGGGATCGGTCTCGTCTTCAGACTCCTCGCTTAGGAAGCTGAGGTCGAGCTCTGGAAATTTTCTGGCCACCATCTCTTGGCAGAGCTCGAACCCCTTTATGAACGCTTCCTGGCCAAATTGGACCTTCAGATCCCTCATCTCCACGGAGGCCTTGAATTCCTCTATCGCAAGGGCTCTGGCCTCCGAGATCAGGGCCGGAGTTTGCTCGACCAAGTTGGCGACCTCGGCCTCCGCCTTCCTCGCCAATTCCTCCAAGATCTGCCTCTCCTCCTCCCGAGCTCGCTTCTCTCTTTCCAGGGCCTCCTGGAGGGCGGCTACTTTGGCCGTCTTTGCTTGGAGGCGAGCAACCTCGGCCTGACAGCGTTCCTCCACCTGGAGGATGTCCCTCCTCGTGCAGCTCACCGCCTCGATATAGGCGAGGAGCTGGTGCCCAATTTGCAAGGGCGGCTAGGGAATTAGAACAAAGGCTGAATAGCCGTGTAAATGAAGATCCGCTTACCTCAAGAAAGGACCCCAAAGAGTCCCAGGCCCGCTGCTCAGGATCGGCACGGTCGATCCTCTCAACGACGTCAGGCAGAATGCAGCCGTCGATCAGCCGCCTGATCAAGTCCCTATCGTTGAAGGGATTCTCCGACCCCTCTTCGGAGCAGAGGGACTCGTCCGCAGCAGTTCGGCGGCTACTCGCCCTGCGGGCCACCGATTTTCTTCTTTTCCCCATGGTGGGTGCCTCCGTAGAGCGGACCCCCAAAATAGGGGCCCCAATCGGCGGACTCCTCGAGGAGGCCCGGGGAGCCGTTGGCTCGACATCCGAGGGAATGTCGATGGCCGGGGCCATCTGGACAGGTGCAGCTAAGCTCGACTCCTCCGCCCTGGCCCTCTTCGCCGATCCGGAGGTCGCAGCGCCCTTTCTCTTGTGGGCCCTAAGGCCCCTGGCTAGCATCCGCGCTGCTTCGGCGTCCATTCCTAAAAAAAAAAAAAAAAAAAAAAAGAGAAAAAGAGAGAAAAAAAAGAAGAAAAAGAAGCAAACCAATCAGTTAAAGAGCAAAAAAAAAAAAAAGAAGAGAAGAAAGAGAGAAAGAAACAGAGGGGAAAGAGAGAGAGAAGGAGGAAGAGGTAAAAAGAGAAAGGAGAAAGGCGTGAAAAGAGAAGATAAGGTAAAAGATGAATACTCGCTGGATCCTGGGGACTCAGACCGATGTTGAAAAGAAATTGCTCCCTCAGAAGATTGGGAAGGGAAGGAGCGGAGTAAGCTAGAAGCTTCCGGGCAGTCTGGAGGTCATCCTCCCCCAGGCTGGGGGCCCGGCGGACAGAATCCCTCAGAGAGCCCCAAGGGGGCAGGCCCAGTCTCAAGGTCGCGCGGTGAACGAAGAGATATTTTTCCTTCCAATTGTGGATTGAAGAAGGGGCACCTTTCAACAACCCCTTCTTGCCGAACTGGGGGGAGAAGTACCACCAGTCCTTCGCCGAAGGATGGCGCTTGAAAGTATAGAAGTGCCTAAACAGGGAGAGGGATGGTTGGACCTCGACTACGTGGCAAAGGGAGAGAAATCCTATCAAAAACCTAAAAGAATTCGGGGCCATGGAAGCCAAGGAGATGTCTAAGAAGCGGAAGAGGGTAACAACAAAGGAAGGAAGCGGAAGCCGGAGTCCGGCACAGAACGCTTCCTGGTACAGACAAAAACGACCAGATGGGGGGGTGCTGGCCCGGTCAGAAGGGCCAGGCAGCTCCAAGTCGTACTCTGGAGGAACTCCATACTGAACCCTTATCAGAAGGAGTTCCTCCGAGGTCAGGAAACATGGAATGGCGCCCGGTGCAAAAATCGGGCGGAGCCCAGCCCCAGACGCGGGTTCGTCTACAGAGCAAGGGACCTGGGGGTTTGAGGCGGAAGAGCTCCCGGAACTGCAGGGAGCGAAAGAGCTGGACGACATTTCAAGTAGTTTCGAAGGAGGGCTCTAAAGGTCCCTAAGAAGACGGACAGAATGGGGGACGAGAGGCCACAGGAAACTAACTCAGAGGGATGCAAAAAAATAACGACAGAGAAGAAGTCCCTAGGCGATGGAAAGAAGGTTGAAGGTGCTGGAACTAACCTATATCGCTCTGAGGGACCAGAGGGATGAAGACAGAGATAATTTGAAAGACACCTACGGCTCGAGAAGATGCCTACTGAAACAGAGCTCTCGAAGAGAAGGCAGACACTGATAGAAACTCTGGAATGGAATAGGGCACCTAAAGGTGGGAGGACGGGTTTAAATAGACTCTGGGATCCGATGCCATAATGATCACGAATCCCCCCAAGCCAGTCCGCACCCGGCACGTGTCCCACTCCCCCCGATAGGTGGCTAAAAGTGGCTGATGAATCAGCAGGGCCATTATGGCACCGTACCTGGGCCAGTGTACCGGCGAGAATTTCGAAGGGTCGCTTCGTATCACCCCGATCTGAAAAGACTCCAGCACGCGCACATTTAATGCCAAAATATCTGGGGACGGCAGTGCGCAGGATTCGAGGGGACGGTTTCGGCTGTGCCCATCTCTCTCTGTACTTCCTTCGTTCGAAATTCAAACTCGGAAGTAGGGGGACTGGTGTTGGGTATAAAATACCCACAGCCGATGTCCTCAGCAGGATCAGCTCCGGGAGGTTCGCCTAGACTCCTACAGGAGCCGGACTCCGCCAACAACCTCAACCGCAAGTAGACTCCGCCCGGACTCCTACAGGAGTCGGGCTCCGTCCTCAACATCAGCTGCCGGTAAGCCTTGTCCGGACTCCTACGGGAGCCGGACTTCGCCTTTAACTTTAATTGCAGGAAGACTCCGCCCGGACTCCTACGGGAGCCGGGCTTCGTCCTCGACTCCAACGGCTGCAGACAGACTTCGTCTGGACTCCTACGGGAGCCGGACTCCACCAACAACCTCAACCGCAAGTAGACTCCGCCCGGACTCCTACAGGAGCCGGGCTCCGTCCTCAACATCAGCTACCGGTAAGCCTTGTCCGGACTCCTACGGGAGCCGGACTTCGCCTTTAACTTTAATTGCAGGAAGACTCCGCCCGAACTCCTACGAGAGCCGGGCTTCGTCCTCAACTCCAACGGCTGCAGACAGACTTCGTCCGGACTCCTAAGGGAGCCGGACTCCGCCAACAACCTCAACCGCAAGTAGACTCCACCCGGACTCCTACAGGAGCCGGGCTCCGTCCTCAACATCAGCTGTCGGTAAGCCTTGTCCGGACTCCTACGGGAGCCGGACTTCGCTTTTAACTTTAATTGCAGGAAGACTCCGCCCGGACTCCTACGGGAGCCGGGCTTCATCCTCGACTCCAACGGCTGCAGACAGACTTCGTCCGGACTCCTATAGGAGCTGGACTCCGCCAACAACCTCAACCGCAAGTAGACTCCGCCCGGACTCCTACAGGAGCCGGGCTCCGTCCTCAACATCAGCTGCCGGTAAGCCTTGTCCGAACTCCTACGGGAGCCAGACTTCGCCTTTAACTTTAATTGTAGGAAGACTCCACCTAGATTCCTACGGGAGTCGGGCTTCGTCCTCGACTCCAACGACTGCAGACAGACTTCGTCCGGACTCCTACGGGAGCCAGGCTCCACCCACGACCCCAACCGCAAGGAGGACTCCGCCCGGACCCCTACGGGAGCCAGACTCCGACCGCTGCTGAACTTCAGCTGACGGATCTGCACTCCCTGGCAAGCCACCATAACGGCCATGATCCTGCTCCACTTCCTGCGGCGGATTCTGCGCAGCTCCATCACTCCCCAACAGGCCGCAATAACGGTCGCAGCTCTGCTCCACTTCCTACGACGGATTTCACGCAGCTCCACTACTCCCTGGCAGGCCACAATAACGGCCACGATCCTGCTCCACTTCCTGCGATGGATACCGCACGATTCTCCCATCCGCTGGCAAGTCGTGACAACAGACACCGCTCCACTCCCTGCGACAGACTCCACGTGGCACACCCCGGTGATAGCCACGGGTCCACTCCACTACTCTTCGCAGCAAACTCCGCCTGACCCTGGGCAGCCCACTGCGAGACGGTTACAAATGTCACTGTCAGGCTACTGCCCCCTCCGCCTATAAAAGGGGGCTCCAGATACGTTATTCTATAAGCTTTCATCTTTCATCTAAAAACTCTGCTAAATTCTCCATTCGAGCACTCCATTCTTGTTGAGGCAGAGAACTGACTTGAGCGTCGGAGGGTCTTGCCGGAGCAACCCCACCTCCGGTTTAGACTTTCTTTGCAGGTCCCGACGGCGACCGTGACTTCCTCGACTCCAGCTTCTCTGGCGCGAGCAGATTTTTGCACCAACAACCTCCATACATAATCCACCATATCCAGAACACACCGTACATGAGTAAGTCATGAATGAGTATGAACCAAAACTATAATTTTATATGCATAAGGTACTATGGTGGTCTCAGGTCTAAGGACCACATGCACAACCCCCACTAGAGAAGCATCTCTTGACATTAGAATTCCATAAGATGTTTCTCATGTCGGATCAATTCAGTGAACTTATTCTCTAATGAGCACCCACACCCTTGTATTAGTGTCTCACACAAGTAGCTTATGAGATCAGCTACCCTCTCTATCGAGCAGACATAGAATGTGCTAGTTCTTCTAAAACATCGATCTCCGACTCATTGTCCCTCTAACTAGGAATGTTCTAGATCAGAGTTTTAGGATTTTAGGTCTCATAGGTATGATCTCATCATAATCCTAAAATCATTATCCTGATCTATGGGATTCATCATGATCTCAATTAAAAACATAAGATGTAGCACATGATGAAACAAAAAAAAATACTTTTTATTAATATAAAATATCATTTACATAAGTCTGAAAGATTACAAGAAAAATCCCTTATATACATAAGTCGATTGGCTTGTAGGGCATATTCCTTTCAATCCTAACCAATTTAAGAATTAGTTATAACAAACTAACTAATTGGATCCTAGCCCAATTAGGCTGCAATCTAATTAAAAATTAGTTAGATTAAAACTCTATTGATTCAAAAATTGATTTTTAATGGATATCAGGGAAGTTTTTTAATAATAGAGCTTGATCCAATCAAGCCTATTTTCTAATAGCATTTGATCAATTCAAAGCCTATTATCCAATAGGATTAGATCCAATCCAAGTCTATATAAAATAATTTCATATTCATGCATCCCTAAGATCAATTGGAATAAGTCCTGTTATTCAATAGGACTGCATCCAATTAATCCAAATCCAATCTAATTGAATCCAATTCAATTAGATCTAATCCAATCTCCATTATTCAATCAAATTGAACTAATTAATAATTATATTATTAATTAATTATTTCTTTAATTTACTAACTATTAGTAAATAATTTATTGCAACCTTTGCATAGGATTAATCATCAATCAAATTGATAATTAAATCCTTCAATGATTCATAATCATTGATCAGCCATTTGATAAGATAGATACTTCTATATGTATGACCTCATAGGTTCGAACCTAAGTCGGTAGTACAAGAATGATTCCTGTACTAATCGATATAACCATCTAGCAATGAGATCCGACGTCCGGATAGGCCGAATGTATGCCTAGCAACACTCTAAAATCTATATGGATATAGTTACTATATAATTCATCCCTTTGACACTTGATGCTCAAGGACAACTTTGGGTTAAACTATCAACCCAAGAAGAGTTGTCCACATTGTGTCTCCACCTCAAAAGTTCTATGACTCCTCACTAAGACTACTTTAATCAAAGTTTTACTGAATTGAAATACAATAATGCATCATCTCTAATTTTACTTGGAGCAGTCAATCCCATCTTGACTCATATTTAGACTTCACAAGTACTTGACTGTACCTAGAAACCTTCCATCATCGAATTAAAAATTCGGATAGTCTGGCATCAAAGCACAGTGAGTTGCTTGCAAGTCATCGAGACAGCCTCAGATTCGAGGAACCCATATATCCATATCCCATCAGAGCAATCCTTGACAATAGAGTGCTCCAAAAGTGATCACGCTCAGTGAAATGTACTCTTACATATCATCCGTATGCCATATCTATATCACCACATATCTTGATTAAGAGGATAATTAACTAATATGGCATACAATGACCTATACTCGATATAATTATTGTCTTTGTGACAATTGTATCATTTGGTCACGAGCAAGATTTAAGAACCACATGATAAATCCTCCTTTATCATTTTGAAAGTAGTTCTAAGGACTTCATCATAACATATGAGTTTTATTTTGGAAGATGTATTCCTTATGATGAATCTGTCAGAGAACATTTATCATTTTATAATTCATATACTTGTATGGAATACAATCATTTATAACCTAAATGATTGACTTTAGGATACATTTTTCAACAACTCCCACTTAGACTAAAGCCATTCAGATCGGTATCAAATACCCATCATCCATTTTAAATCATTGAACTCTTTAGATCCGATTGCTCTAGTCAATAGGTTGGTCAAGTTCTCCTTTCAGTCGATCTTCCTAAGGTCAGCTTTATTTTGATCTTATCGAAAAAGTTGATTGCAATGCAGAAAGTGTTTGGTTCACAGATAGAGCATCAATTCTTCAGCTTGAGCTAAGGCTCTAGTACTGCTATCAATACAGTAAAATTGGACCATCAATGGAGGGTGCCTCTCCAAACTCACTAATGAACTTCCATAACCAAATAATTTTTTTTACCAGCATCAAATGCCGTAAAAAATTTAGTATCGCAAATAAAATTTGCTATTGACTATTGCTTGGAGCCTTTCCAGCATGTCGCTCCCCTTTTAGGATAAAAACACCATCTAACACAACTTTATCATTTCGATTTGACTAAAAATTGGAATCAATATTTCATAGATTTTAATCAGACTCTCCATAAACGAGTCATTGGTTCTTAGTATTTCATAAATACTTCAAGATGGTTCTCATAATCTTTCAAACTTTTATAGAGACCAGAGATGACAACCAAGCTTTTATTCTCTATAATGTATGGATGTCATTTTTGATTAGGAGAATTTCATCCAAATAGTACAAAAAATAATTTTACAGAACTATTAGCCCATTTATACATACAGAATTCTACTTCATTTTTAATGAAGTCATATATTCAAAATATATATTCTAACTCTGAGAAGTTTGATTCAATCTGAATGGACTTGAGGATTGCCATAAGAAAACCGTCTCATCATAGTCAACACTATAACTTTGATGAAATTCCTTGGCAACAGACAGAATTAATAGATCTTGTTGGGTATAAAATACCCACAGTCGAAGTCCTCAGCGGAATCGACTACATGACAACTCCGCCCGGGCTCCTACGGGAGCCGGACTCCACCAACAACTACAACCGCGAGCAGACTCTGCCCGGACTCCTACGGGAGCCGGACTCCGCCAACAACTACAACCGCGAGCAGACTTCGTCCGGGCTCCTACGGGAGCCGGACTCTGCCAATAACTACAACCACGAGCAGACTTCGTCCGGGCTCCTACGGGACCCGGACTCCGCCAACAACTACAACCGCGAGCAGACTTCGTCCGGGCTCCTACGGGAGCCGGACTCTGCCAACAACTACAACTGCGAGCAGACTTCGTCCGGGCTCCTACGGGAGCCGGACTCCGCCAACAACTACAACCGCGAGCAGACTTCATCCGGGCTCCTACGGGAGCCGGACTCTGCCAACCACTACAACCGCAAGCGACCTCTGCCCGGACTCCTACGGGAGCCGGGCTCCGTCCTCAACTCCAACCACTGGTAAGCCCCTGTCCGGACTCCTACGGGAGCCGGACCTCGCCTTTAACTTTGATTGCAGGAAGACTCCGCTCAGACTCCTACGGGAGCCGGGCTTCATCCTCGACTCCAACGGCTGCAAGACAGACTGCGTCCGGACTCCTACGGGAACCGGACTCCGCCGACGACTTCAACAGCAAGAAGACTCCGCCCGGACTCCTACGGGAGTCGGGCTCCATCCTCAACGTCAACTGCCGGTAAGCTGTCCGGACTCCTACGGGAGTCGACCTTCGCCTTTAACTTTGATTGCAGGAAGATTCCGCCCGGACTCCCACGGGAGCCGGGCTCCACCCACTACCCCAACCGCAAGGAGGACTCCGCCCGGACCCCTACGTGGGGTCAGACTCCGACCACGGCCGAACTTCAGCCGACAGATCTGCACTCCCAGGCCGCAATCACGGCCACGATTCTGCTACACTTCCTGTGACGGATTTCGTGCAGCTCCACCACTCCCTAACAGGCCGCAGTAACGATCGCAGCACTGCTCCACTCCCTACGACGGATCCCACGCGGCTCCATTACTACCTGACAGGCCACGATAAACGGCCGCGATCCTACTCCACCTCCTGCAACGGATACCGCGCGATTCTCCCATCCGCTGGCAAATCACGACAACAAACGCCGCCCCACTTCACGCGACAGACTCCACGTGGCACGCTCCAGTGATAGCCACGGGTCCATTCCACTACTCTTCGCAGCAAACTCTGCCTGACCCTGGGCAGCCCATTGCCAGACGGTTACAGACACCGCCATCAATCCGTTATCTTCCCCGCCTATAAAAAGGGGAGACCCAGATACGTTATTCTATAAGCTCATTTCTTATCTCAAAACTCTGCTAAATTCTCCGTTCGAGCTCTCCATTCTTGTTGAGGCAAAGAACTGACTTGAGCGTCGGAGGGTCTTGCCAGAGCAACCCCACCTCCGGTTTAGACTTTCCTTACAGGTCCCGGTGGCGACCGCGACTTCCCCGACTCCAGCTTATCCGGCGCAAGTGGATTTTTGCACCAACAGGATTGGCGCTAGAGGAAGGGCGCGAACCTTCGCAATACCCTTGTCCTTAAAGGAGCGTTCAACGGAGCCACCTCTGATTGTTTCCTCCGACATCCACTCCTTGTTTCCCCCCCGTGGGATCCACACTCGATGCCTCCACTCAAGGCATCCACACGACGGTCCACGGCCTCCGCGGCCAGATCTCAGGCTCCAGCCTCCCCTCCTGTTTCTCAACCTCCTCCTCCTCCGGCGGCGGCGGTCGGCGCGGAGCAGTTTGACTTGCTGGCACAGCAGGTCAGGGGCCTCGTCGAAGCTGTGCAAGCAATGCAGCAGCAGCAGCCGCAGGCGTCAGCGCATCCGGAAAGGGCATCTCTGGAATGCCAGAACCCGACGGCGGGGTGGGCCACCTGGGCCAGCCGCCCCGTCCTTCCAGGGAAAACAAACCCGAGGGTAGAGAGCCCTCAATCGGACCACGACTCCACCCCTGGAAGATCCCTGCCCCCGTTCTACCAGAGGACCCTCGAGACTCGAAGTCGAGAGGATTTTCTGGACCGAAGGCTCCAGGAGATGAACCGGGCGATTGAAGAACTCCGCCATGCGCCCCCCGCTTATGGTGAGGACATTTGTACTGACCCTCCCTTCTCCCAAATGATCATGCAGGAATCGATCCTGCCAAACTTCAAGCTTCCCCAGTTCGAAAGCTACGATGGGACTTCAGACCCGGTTGATCATCTGGAGGCCTTCCGGACGATGATGCTGCTTCACGGTGCTCCTGACGCCATCTTATGCCGGGCTTTCCCATCTACTTTGAAGGGAGCAGCGAGGAACTGGTATTCGGCTTTGAAACCGGGTACCATCTTCTCCTTCGATCAAATGAGCCACCAATTTGTGGCCCATTTTGTCAGCAGCCGGCACCCCCGAAAGGGTTCGGAGTCCCTCATCAACATCAAGCAGAGGGAAGGGGAGTCCATACGGGCCTACATCAACCGCTTCAACATCGCGGCGCTGGAGGTCCAGAACTTGGACCAATCAGTTGCCATGGCCGCCCTGAAAGGCGGCCTTCAGAAGAATGATCTTTTGTTCTCCCTAGAGAAGAAGTATCCCAGGAATTTTGCCGATTTGCTAGCCCGGGCTGAGGGATACGCCCGAGCGGAAGAAGCCTTCAAAATGAAGGATGAAGAGACAGCAAGGGAGCGGCAAGCGGGAGATTCGAGTAAGCCCGCAGTGGAGAAAAGGCCAAAGGAAGTCCGACCGCATTCTCGATCCCCTCCTGGGCATAAGCGCGCCCATACTCCACCCCGGGCACACAGGCAGAGAAGCCCGGACCACGGGATTCAGCGGGGTTCCCCACCAGGGAGATTCTGCAACTACGCCCCCCTCAACGCCTCAAAGGCCCAGGTATTAATGGAGGTCAGGGAGCAGCTCCCTAGGCCAGAGAGGATGCGCACACACCCCAGGAAGCACAACCCCAACAAGTTCTGCCTCTACCACCGCGACCACGGCCACGACACAGAGGAATGCATCCAACTCCAGGACGAGATCGAGGAGCTCATTCGACGAGATCGACTTGACAGATTCATCCGCCGCAGGCCTGAGGGTAGGGGAGACCGGCCAAGAGCCCTTCCACAGCCTGAACCGCCGAGAAGGTAGGAGCAACCAGGGGATCGGCCTCCCATCGGGACCATCGACTCCATCACCGGAGGGCCTCAAGGAGGGGCGGGCCACCTGCGACCAAGGAGCTCAGAAAACCTGTAAATGTATCACTTATGATTTCACCTTGAATTTAATTTTCTTTCTACTTAACGTACTGGCATGGATTTATTATGACTGGATACGACCCCACCGAACGCTTAAAACATAGCCATGTCAGGAACAGGAGGAGAACCTCGTCCTGACATGAGCAAAGTCAAAGGCCCGGTTCTTTTAGATCGGATGGGGGGAGAGGCCTTACAACGCCCTAATATGCCCCCACAGCCATGTCAAGAACAGGAGGAGAACCTCGTCCTGACATGAGCAAAGTCAAAGGCCCGGTTCTTTTAGACCGGATGGGGGGAGAGGCCTTACAACGCCCTAATGTGCCCCCACAGCCATGTCAGGAACAGGAGGAGACCTCGTCCTGACATGAGGAAAGTCAAAGGCCCGATTCTTTTAGACCGAATGGGGGGAGAGGCCTTACAACGCCCTAATGAGCCCCCACAGCCATGTCAGGAACAGGAGGAGAACCTCGTCCTGACATGACCAAAGTCAAAGGCCCGGTTCTTTTAGACCGGATGGGGGGAGAGGCCTTGCAACGCCCTAATATGCCCCCACAGCCATGTCAGGAACAGGAGGAGAACCTCGTCCAGACATGAGCAAAGTCAAAGGCCCGATTCTTTTAGACCGGATGGGGGAGAGGCCTTACAGCGCCCTAACGCACCTCCACAGCCAAGTCAGAAACGGGAGGAGAACCTCACACTGGCTCGAACAAAAAGGAAGACTTCACCCGAACTCCTACGGGAGCCGGGTTCCGCCCACAAGGAGGACTTCACCCGGACTCCTACGGGAGTCGGGTTCCGCCCACAAGGAAGACTTCACCCGGACTCCTACGGGAGCCGGGTTTCGCCCACAAGAAAGACTTCACCCGGACTCCTACGGGAGCCGGGTTCCACCCACAAGGAAGACTTCACCCGGACCCCTACGGGAGCCGGGTTCCGCCCACAAGGAAGACTTCACCCGGACTCCTACGAGAGCCGGGTTCCAGCCACGACGCCAGGGAAGACTTCACCTGGACTCCTATGAGAGCCGGGTTCCAGCCACGACGCCAGGGAAGACTTCACCCGGACTCCTACGGGAGCTGGGTTCCAACCACGATGCCAGGGAAGACTTCACCCGGACCCCTACGGGAGTCGGGTTCCGTCCACGACGCCAAGGAAGACTTTCGGCACCGATTAGGAAGACAACGACATCTCCGAAATAATATGGGACCCAGACGGCCAAGCTCGGGCTTGCGACCACGCACGACGAGAAAGGCAAGCTAACGCATCGACGATCGGGCGCCCCCTGACGATGTCTACATCAGACAAGTCAAACGACAAGAAAGGTTCGGCAGACGGCAATATTAGTGCAACGCGCAGACGAGGTAACACAAAATGCTCTTTTTATTCCATTTCCGATATACACACTACAAAGCCAGGAAGGCCAAGGAAAGAAGGGCAAAACGACAAAAAGGAAGTAACTACATGATAAGACAGAAAGACAAAAAGAGCTCTAAGAAGGCCCTGCTCCCTCCGACCTAGAGTTATCTATTCCGTTCCTCAACCAGGACTGCCTCAGATTCTCAATCTCCTCTTCTAGCTCTTCCCTCTTCCGCAGCGCGTCCTGGAGCGCCCGACGAAGTTGCTGACTCTCAACCTCCGTCTCTCGATGCCTCTTCCTCAAAACTTCGGACTCCGCCTCTGCGTCCGCGACGGCCCGCCGCTCGAGTGCCAGTTAGATCTTCACTTGCTGCAGCTCGGCTGTCTTTTCCCCGAGAGAGACAGAAATCCCCTTCACAGTGCCTCTTAGGGCTTGGAGCTCTTCAGAATCTTGGGCGGAAGTAAGCTGTGTCCTGCTAGCCAGCTGTCTCTGGAGACGGACGACTTCGTCGGCTGCCGTCCTGAATCTCCCTTTGTATTCTTCCACTTGCCTGCGCCAGCTAGCCCGTTGCACGTCGTGGCTCACCTCGGCATCCTGAAGCTGCTGCTGAAGGTCGGAAACCTTCTGCGACCATCTCTGGTCATCGTCGACCCGGGCCAAGAGCCGAGATGAATTTCCTTCCAGCTGGCCGATCTTCCCCTTCATAGCTGACAATTCCACCTTGAGGGTGCTGATCCTGGCGGTCTGGGCCCAAATCCGGTCGCTGGAGCTCTTCTTGCATTCCTCGAGCTCCTTTGCGAAGTTCGCCTTCCTCCGGCTATACTCCATGATCCCCTTCACATGGAGACTCCGAAAGTGGGTGGCCTCAGCGGCGGCTTCAGAGTGACCTTCTTTCGATTTGCGGAGCTCGGCTTCCGTCTTCTTTAACTTCTTCGTCAGGTGAAGGGCCTCCTTTTTCAACCACTGGATCGTCGATTTCAGCGGGACCCCCAAGGGCAGGGGGAGTGCTTCTACAGGACACTGCCATCGGAAGGTAAAGGCGTCAAGAGACGATTCATTGCAGGAAGAAAAATAGAGAGAAGGAGGGAGGAGGAAAGAGAAGCCGTCCGCAACGAGAAATTCAACTTTATTGATTGAATGATTTTTAAAGACAAATGGAAAGAAAAAATTGCGACGAAATAAAGGTACAAGATCGGAGGTCTTAGACCTCAGGGACGGGGGGTGGAGAACTCGGCGCGGGGGCTACGACGGTGGTGGCGGCTGACGAGGGGCCGGCCTCGTCCTCAGACTCCTCACCTAGGAAGCTGAGGTCGAGCTCTGGGAATTTTTGGCCACTTTCTCTTGGCAGAGCTCGAACCCCTTAATGAACGCCTCCTGGCCGAACTGGATATTCAGGTCCCTCATCTCCACGGAGGCCTTGAATTCCTCCACCGCAAGGGCTCTGGCCTCCGAGACCAGGACCGGAGTTTGCTCGACCAAGTGGGTGACCTCGGCCTCCGCCTTCCTCGCCGATTCCTCCAAGATCTGCCTCTCCTCCTCCCGGGCTTTCTTCTCCCTTTCCAGGGCCTCCTGGAGGGTGGCTACTTCGGCTGTCTTTGCTTGGAGGCGAGCAACCTCCACCCGACAGCGTTCCTCCACCTGGAGGATGTCCCTCCTCGTGCGGCTCATCGCCTCAATATAGGCGAGAAGTTGGTGCCCAATCTGCAAAGACAGCTAGAGAATCAGTACAAAGGCCGAATAGCCATGTAAATGAAGAGTCGCTCACCTCAAGGAAGGACCCCAAAGAATCCCAAGCCCGCTACTCAGGATCGGCGCGGTCGATCCTCTCCACGACGTTGGGCAGAATGCAGCCGTCGATCAGCCGCCTGATCAAGTCCCTATCATTGAAGGAATTCTCTGACCCCTCCTCGGAGCAGAGGGACTCGTCCGCAGCATTTCGGCGGCTACTCGCCCTGCGGGCCACCGATTTCCTCCTTTTCCCCGCAGCGGGCACCTCCGTGGGGCGGACCCCCAGGGCGGGGGCCCCAATCGGCGAACTCCTCGAGGAGGCCCGGGGAGCTGTTGGCTCGGCATCTGAGGGAATGTCGATGGCCGGAACCGCCTGGACGGGTGCCGCTGAGCTCGTCTCCTCCGCCCTGGCCCTCTTCGCCGATCCGGAGGTCGTAGCGCCCTTTCTCTTATGGACCCTCATACCCCTAGTGAGCCTCCGCACTGCTTCGGCGTCCATTCCTAAAAAAAAAAAAAAGAAGAAGAGAAGAAAAGAAGAGAGAGAAAAGAAAAGAAGAAAAAGAAGCAAGCCAATCAGTCAAAAAAAAAAAAAAAAAGAAGAGAGAAAGAAAGAAACAGAGGGGAAAGAGAGAGAGAGAGGGAAGAGGAGGTAAAAAGAAGAAGAGAAGGGAAGTATGAAAAGAGAAGATAAGGTAAAAGACGAATACTCGCTGGATCCTGGAGACTCAGGCCGATGTTGAAAAGAAACTGCTCCCTCAGAAGATTGGGAAGGGAAGGAGCGGAATAGGCTAGAAGCTTCTGGGCGGCCTGGAGGTCGTCCTCCCTCAGGCTGGGAGCCCGGCGGACAGAATCCCTCAGAGAGCCCCAAGGGGGCAGACCCAGTCTCAGGGTCGGGCAGTGGACGAAGAGGAATTTTTTCTTCCAATTGTGGATCGAAGAAGGGGCGCTTTTCAGCAACCCCTCCTTGCCGAACTGGGGGGAGAAGTACCACCAGTCCTTCATCGAAGGATGGCGTTTGAAGGTGTAGAAGTGCCTAAACAAGGAGAGAGACGGCTGGACCTCGACTACGTGGCAGAGGGAGAGAAATCCTATCAAGAACCTAAAAGAATTCGGGGCCACGGAAGCCAAGGAGATATCTAGGAAGTGAAAGAGGGCAACGACAAAGGAAGGAAGCGGAAGCCGGAGTCCGGCACGAAATGCTTCCTGGTACAAACAGAAGTGACCGGGTGGGGGAGTGCTGGCCCGGTCAGAAGGGCCTGGCAGTTCCAAGTCGTACTCCGGGAGAACTTCGTACTGAACCCTTATCAGAAGGAGTTCCTCCGAGGTCAAGGAACACGGAATGGCACCCGACGCGAAAATCGGGCGGGGCCCAGCCCCAGATGCAGGTTCGTCTACGGAGATGGGGACCTGGGTGTTTGAGGCAGAAGAGCTCTCAGAACTGCCGGGAGCAGAAGAGCCAGAGGACATTTCGAGTGGTTTCGAAGGGAGGCTCTAAAGGACCCTAAGAAGATGGATAGAAGGGGGAACGAGAGATCACAGACTAACTCGGAGGAATGCAAGAAAAACAATGACAGAAAAGAAGTCCCTAGGTGATGAGAAGAAGGTTGGCGGTGCTGGAACTAACCTATTTCACTCTGAGGGACCTGAGGGACGAAAGCAGGAGACGCCTACGGCTCGAGAAGACGCTCACTGAAACAGGGCTCTCGGAGAGAAGGCAGACGCTGGTGAGAACTCAAGAATGGAGTGGGACACCTAAAGGTGGGAGGACGGGTTTAAATAGACCCTGGGATCTGACGCCATAATGATCGCGAATCCCCCCAGGCCGGTCCACATTCGACACGTGTCCCACTCCCCCTGGCAAGCGGCTAAAAGCGGCTGACGGTTGGCAGGATTATAATTGTGTCGTACCTAGGCCAGTGTACCTGCGGGAATTTTGAAGCGTCCCCTCGTACCACTCCAATTTGAAAAGACTCCGGCACGCGCACATTTAATGCCGAAATATCTGGGGGCGGCAGTGCGCAGGATTCGAAGGGACGGCTTCGGCTATGCCCATCTCTCTCTCTGTACTTTCTTCGTTTGAAATTCAAACTCGGAAGTAGGGGGACTGGTGTTGGGTATAAAATACCCACAGCCGAAGTCCTCAGCGGAATCGACTACATGACAACTCCGCCCGGGCTCCTACGGGAGCCGGACTCTGCCAACAACTACAACCGCGAGCAGACTCCGCCCGGACTCCTACGGGAGCCGGACTCCGCCAACAACTACAACCGCGAGCAGACTTCGTCTGGGCTCCTACGGGAGCCAGACTCCGCCAACAACTACAACCGCGAGCAGACTTCGTCCGGGCTCCTACGGGAGCCGGACTCCGCCAACAACTACAACCGCGAGTAGACTTCGTCCGGGCTCCTACGGGAGCCGGACTCCGCCAACAACTACAACTGCGAGCAGACTTCGTCCGGGCTCCTACGAGAGCCGGACTCCGCCAACAACTACAACCACGAGCAGACTTCGTTCGGGCTCCTACAGGAGCCGGACTCCGCCAACAACTACAACCGCGAGCAGACTTCGTCCGGGCTCCTACGGGAGCTAGACTCCGCCAACAACTACAACCGCGAGCAGACTTCGTCCGGGCTCTTACGGGAGCCAGACTCTGCCAATAACTACAACCGCAAGCAGACTTCGTCTGGGCTCCTACGGGAGCTGGACTCCGCCAACCACTACAACCGCAAGCGACCTCTGCCCGGACTCCTACGGGAGCCGGGCTCCGTCCTCAACTCCTACCACTGGTAAGCCCCTGTCCGGACTCCTACGGGAGCCGGACCTCGCCTTTAACTTTGATTGCAAGAAGACTCCGCTCAGACTCCTACGGGAGCCGGGCTTCATCCTCGACTCCAACGGCTGCAAGACAGACTGCATCCGGACTCCTACGGGAATCAGACTCCACCGACGACTTCAACAGCAAGAAGACTCCGCCCGGACTCCTACGGGAGCCGGGCTCCGTCCTCAACGTCAACTGCCGGTAAGCTGTCCGGACTCCTACGGGAGCCGACCTTCGCCTTTAACTTTGATTGCAGGAAGATTCCGCCCGGACTCCCACGGGAGCCGGGCTCCACCCACTACCCCAACCGCAAGGAGGACTCCGCCCGGACCCCTACGTGGGGTCAGACTCCGACCACGATCGAACTTCAGCCGATAGATCTGCACTCCCAGGCCGCAATCATGGCCACGATTCTGCTACACTTCCTGCGGCGGATTCCGCATAGCTCCACCACTCCCTGACTGGCCGCAGTAACGATCGCAGCACTGCTCCACTCCCTACGATGGATCCCACGCGGCTCCATTACTACCTGACAGGCCATGATAAACGGTCGCGATCCTGCTCCACCTCCTGCAACGGATACCGCATGATTCTCCCATCCACTGGCAAATCACGACAACAAACGCCGCCCCACTTCACGCGGCAGACTCCACGTGGCACGCCCCAGTGATAGCCACGGGTCCATTCCAATACTCTTCGCAGCAAACTCCGCCTGACCCTGGGCAGCCCACTGCCAGATGGTTACAGACACCGCCATCAATCCGTTATCTTTCCCACCTATAAAAAGGGGGACCCAGATACGTTATTCTATAAGCTCATTTCTTATCTCAAAACTCTGCTAAATTCTCCGTTCGAGCGCTCCATTCTTGTTGAGGCAGAGAACTGACTTGAGCGTCGGAGGATCTTGCCGGAGCAACCCCACCTCCGGTTTAGACTTCCCTTGCAGGTCTCGGTGGCGACCGCGACTTCCCCGACTCCAGCTTATCCGACGCAAGCAGATTTTTGCACCAACAGATCTCTATCTTTCCATCTACGTCTCTTATCCATCTAAAATCCACTCACACCTTATGGGTCTTACCCCTTCAGGTGAACCAACGAATGTCCATACATTGTTGATCTTTATGGATTTTATTTCAGATTTAATGGCTCCAAGCCACTTCTCAATGTTAGATCCCTGTATTGCATCCGTATGAGAGATCAAATCTCCATCTCAAATCTAGAAACTAAAGTATCTGTTCAACTGATACGGTACTCTACTATATCTATTCAAGGATGCCTTTACATCAAATTTCGGATTTGATCTAATCAACTCCGGTTCTGTTGGTTTGTGTCAGAGTTGGTTCTTCTACCTATTAAGCTTCATCAAGCTTGCTCTTAACAGTATCAGTTCCTTTATCAAAAAACTTTTTTTTCAAAAGGAATATCTTAAGATTCATGAACATCTCATATCCATCAAAAAGATAGAAGAAATACCCTTAAATAATATTTATCAGATCAAGATCCAAGCTAATCGATTTATGAATATTTTACACAAATTCGATACCTCAAACCCTAAGGTAAGAGAGTATCAAATTACTCAAGTCCATATCTCATATGGAGTTTTGATGATCGATTTGCTCGAAATATTTTTGAGCACATATCAAGTAGTCTCTAAAATATAACCTCAGGCAGTCTAGCAAATTCCATAGTAGATCGAACTATGTCTAACAAGATTCAATTCTTTTTTTCAGACATCTTTTTAAATAGTGATGTCTCAAGAGAGGTCCATTAAGAGAGAATTTAATTAGCTCCAAGACATGTCAAAACTTACTATAAAGTTATTCGCTTCATCAGTCAAATCGATAAATTCTAATACTCTTTGCAGTTCATTTTCCTATCTTATTACATAATCATTTGAACATTTCAATTGATTTGGATTTATGCTTCATAAGCAAGACACATCGATACCAAGATAGGTCATTAGAGATTTAATGAAGTAGTAAAGTCTTCTTTTGGCACTAATATTCATGAGTGTAAATGCATCAATATATACTAAACTCAGAACATCGCTGGCTCATTCATCCTTTTCAATAAATGGTGACTAAGTCAACTATGCTAAAAGCAAGCTTTAGTGACATTATCTAATCTAGAGTGCTAGTCAGATATGTATACTACACTAACAGACGATGGTATTGAGTTTATATTATTTTTAATTATCTACTTATTATTGTAGTATCATTCATAATGATATTACAATAATCATACTTACTGACACCATCAATAAGATTGGACAAAAATGACAATCACTTAAAATGACATCTTTAGGGTTGAAAATAAATTTGATGATTCCTAATGTTAAGACTGGAACAGACTTTCATGTTTTGTATTCAGGAGTCTCTTGTCATTTTCAAACCTTCTACTATCTTGAAGTCTTTTACAACTATTTATAAATATGACTTATACTGTCGGTATCCTATACCCTAATAGTAGGATTATCAATAGAGAAACTTCAAAGAATTATCATATAACTATCTTGACCAGTAACCATTTACTGATTTCTTTTTTAAGCCTGTTTGGATTAGCCTGAGACTTCTTGATTAATTCTCTTAAAAACTATATTCAACTTTTGATACTGGCTATCGAAGTCAGGTTTGATAATGTTGTCACCATCTAACAATGAATAGAGTGATAATATTCTAGCCATTTTTGAAAAGAGAATAATTGACCTATTAGTATACGAATTATTTTAAGCCTAAAGACTTGAACTTTAGTCTAAAGGTTCTCCTATTATTTTATACAAATTGATAACCTCTACCTCCAATCTGAAGAATTAGTATAATTCCTTAGCGGGTGCTAGAATCCATACAAACTGCATTCAGATCCGAGTGTGGCTCGACCAATGCTAGTGCATCTATGGGTAGGTTCACAACCAATTATTTCTCCAAATAATTTCTAGCAATCAGATTTGCCCCAGGTATCCCTTCAGCAGGCGTGTGGCACCTCCACTGAAAATTTTGGTTAGGTCCAACCATTAACATGACAATATCAAGTGCATCCAATAAAACAGATATCCAGACTCGAGTGTGGCTCGATCAATCTGAGCATTGGTTTGAAGGTACAATAAGATGGTCATATAATGAATGATAATTTCAATACGTAATAGACATCAGGTGTGTGGCATCTCCAATGCCTATTTGAGATATTGGACTCATTATCACGCACCTTAGTGGGAGGCTATGATCTAATTATCCCTATAACTAGCTCATTTTATGGACCTAATAATTTAAAAGATTTGATTAATATATCTTAGAGGATATTAGTCGACCTACAAGTCATAATCCTCCCACTGACTTCATCAAGTCATGAGAAGGATTAGTGACTAGTGGGTCCAACCGACATGTCGTAAATCCTCCCACTGACTTTACCAAGTCATGAGAAGGATTAGAAACAAGTCGGTCCAGGGCATCTAAATCAGTTATACTGATTAACCTTAACAACATGAGTCAACTCGAGTCACCTAGCAATCTAATCAGCCTAATGACTCGGGCTCAACTTTTGAGCCTGAATCAAGGTCCATTTGATTTAATCAAAGACATAGACTCAATCAATTATAAATATTATTTTTGATCTAGAGTACTCTTGATCTAATCTAAATCAACTATTGGTTAGATTGGATCAACTACTCCTTTTAGTCCATTAAGTCTTTGATTCTAACCTTAGGTCTATCCCAATTAAAAGGATCAGTTTTGAACTAACCCATGCCTCATATTTTATACAATGTCATTAGATTTTTAATCACAATTTTAGATCTAAAATATATTTCTTAATTCTTAATTAAGTATAGCATCAACATGGGTTAAGGTTATGAAATAATTTTTTATGTAAATTTTTTACATTAAATCATAAAATCTTTTAGATCAAATCTAAATTTTTATAATTTTCAATCAAAGTAGTTTTGATTAATCAAGATTAGATGTAACTAGTTTCTTTGCAACTTGTATTACATACAACAACACCTAGGGTTTCAAGATCTAGGATTTTGTAAGAAAGTAAGTTTTCTCTTTTCGCTTTCTTCTTCATGGGATCTCACAGTGGCACCCCTACATGCCATGAAGAACACTCCATTGAATGGGAAGAGAGGGTCATGTAACCCTACTTGCTTCTATGACCGGACGGCCTGGTGATTACCCAATCCGAGTACTTTGCTACTCAGAACATCTAATCTAATTCACATATCATATATGCAAAAATTTAGATCAAATCTGAATTATATTAGATCTGATTTTATATTAGATTATATCTAAAATTAGATCATAACACATCTCATATATTGCTAAATCTAGATTTTAACTATACATGCATATATGTTCATGTCATAATAAACCTGGCTCTGATACCATTTGAAGGGAAGCGTGATGGGTGATGTGCATGTATTTTTAAAATTTTATAGTGAAACATATATAGATTAAATAATTTAATCTATAATACATGCATAGATCAAATCTAAATCACCATACAGGATCTATGATATGAACTAATATGCATGTATGTACATCTAAAATTTAAAATTTAGTAAGTACAGGACATATCTAATCTATATTTAGATCATATCTAAATATTGATTGAATATAAAACTTCATACTTGAGTGTGGGTAGCGGATCATCATATCCAAAATCTATGGTAGATGATTCTTTATGATGCTTGGTAGCCACACACACGTCTGACCTCTACGGGTATCCACACAAAATCTTAGTGCTGATCAATCTCCTTGGAAGTGCTAGCTCGCGAAAACACCATCCATTGGCTGATTTGAGAGGAACATAATGGAATTGAAGAATAAAGAGACCCTCTCCTTTTCTTCCTAGATCTTGGATCCATACATCTGATCTCTACAATAGAGATCAAGAGAAGAACCCTTTCTTCTCAATTTTCTATGCACAAGAGAGAATCTTTCTCTCTTCCTTTCATGTCCTTAAGAAGAACTTTTTTCTCTGATTTTTTATGATAAAAATTAGATCTAATCTGATTTTTTATGCTGAAAATTATATAAAATTTTGAGATATAAAAAAATCCAAAAGAGAGATCCAAAAGAATAACCGTTCTTCTCTCTTCTTCTCCCTTTTTCTTCTTGATCTAGAACTTAAGGAAGCCCCAAATGTCCAACCAATTTTTTTTGATATATTTTTTTTAATTTTTATATTAAAAATCAGATCTAATCTAATTTTTATCTTAAAAAAAAATAAAAAAAATCTAAAAAAATTTTTTTCTTCTTCAAGGCTGTGCACTAGAAAGAAGATCCATCTTCTTCCTTGATTTGAAACTTCAAGAAGCCCCAAACCTAAACCAAATTTTTTTTGGTATTTCTCTTCTAAATTTATATGTTAAAAATTAAATATAATCTAATTTTTATTTTTAAAAAAATAAAAAAAATTTGGAAAGAACTTCTTCTTCTTCAAGGCTGTACGCAAGAAAGAAGACCCTTCTTCTTCCTTGATCTTTCTCTCCTTGAGAAGAACTTTTTTTTTTCAATTTTTTACTATATAACCAGTATAAAAAAACTCTCTTTGATGTCCAAAAATTAGTAAGAAAAGATCAAAAAAATATATCAAGAAGAAGAGGAGAAAGTGGATGTTGCGAGAGGGATCTTGGGGCGTCCAACTCTTGGACGCCCCCCTCCTTGTTTTGGACGACCATAAAGAGGAGATGGGATGCCTCCTTTTTTACGGGAGGAAGAGAGGAGAGGGGTGCGGTGCTTCTTCATGGGACATGGGGTTTTTCATGATAAAAAAAATGGAGCATGGAGCATTAATTATCACATGGTGTGGCTTTGCTTTGGGTTTAGTCCTATTCCAAATAGGATTCAAGATCTTGATCAAATTCTAACAATTCTTGGATCCAATCCTATTCAATTTAGAAATTAGTTATAACAAAATAACTAATTAGATTTTATTCCAATTAGGCCCCAATCTAATTAAAAATTAGTTAGATTAAAACCCTATTGATTCAGGAATTGATTCTTAATGGATATCAGGGAAGTTTTTTAATAATAGGGCTTGATCCAATCAAGCCTATTTTCAAATGGCATTTGATCAAATCAAAACCTATTATCCAATAGAGTTAGATCCAATCCAAGCCTATATAAAATAATTTCATATTTATATATCTCTAAGATCAATTAGAATAAGTCTTGTTATTCAATAGGGCTGCATCCAATTAATCCAAATTTAACTAATTGAACCCAATTCAATTAGATCTAATCCAATCTCCATTATTCAATCAAATTAAACCAATTAACAATCATATTGTTCATTAATTATTCTTCTAATTTACTAACCATTAGTAAATAATTTATTACAACCTTTGCATAGGATTAATCATCAATCAAATTAATAATTAAATCCTCCAATGATTCAAAATCATCGATCAGCCATTTGATTAGATAGGTACTTCTATGTATATGACTCTATAGGTTCGAACCTAAATTGGGAGCACAAGAATACATTCCTATACTAATCAATGTAACCATCTAGCAATGAGACCCAACGTCCAGATAGATCGAATGTATGCCTAGCAACACTCTAAAATTCATGTGGATATAGTTACCGTATAATTCATCCCTTTGACACTTGATGTTCAAGGATGACTTTGGGTTAAACTATCAACCTAAGAAGAGTGGTCCACATTGTGTCTCAACCTCAAAAATTCTGTGACTCCTCACTAAGACTACTTTGACCAAAATTTTGCTGAATTAAAACACAATGATGTATCATCCTCAATTTTACTTGGAGCAGTCAATCCCATCTTGACTCATACTCAGACTTCACAAGTATTTGACTGTACCCAAAAATCTTCCATCATCGAATTAAAAATTCAGATAGTCCGGTATCAAAGCACAGTGAGTTGCTTGTAAGTCACCAAGACAGCCTCAGATCTGAGGGATACATATACCCATATCCCATCAGAGCAACCTTTGATAGCAGAATGCTCCAGAAGTGATCACGCTCAGTAAAATATACTCCTACATATTACCCGTATACCATACCCGTGTCATCACACATCTTGGTTAAGAGGACAATCAACTAATATGGCATACAATGATCTATACCCGATACAATTATCATCCTTATGATAATTGTATCATTTGATCATGAGTAGGATTTAAGAACCATATGATAAATCCTCTTTTATCATTTTGGAAGTAATTCTAAGGACTTTGTCATAACATATGAGTTCTATTTTAGAAGATATACCTTTATGATGAATCCGTTAGATAATATTCATCATTTTATAATTTGTATACTTGCATGAAATATAATCATCTACAACCTAGATGATTAACTTTAGGACACATTTTCCAACACTCTCTTCTGCCCTCCTTCCTTTTCCTTGGGCGTCCTCACGCCATAGCACTTGGGGCATCCCAAGTTCATTTTCACATCCAAGGTTGTTGGGCATCCCATATATTATTGGTTGCTGATGTTTTGTAGCAGCACAAAGCAAGAAAGAAAGGCAAGAGAAGAAGAAGATCAAGGAAAGAGATCAAGTATTGATCGCGATCCAGGCTTCGTTCAGATTCAGCAGGCTAAATTTTTTTAGAGAAAAAAATTTAATTTGAAGAGAACCATTCCAGACTGATCTCGAGTGGATACCTGTAGAGGTTGGACACTTGTGCAGCTAGAAGAAAATCTCTTCTTTTTTAGATTCAGATTTGAAAAAAAATTGCAAAATAGGTATGCGATTTGATCACAATCTGAATTTCAGCATATGTCAATTTCGGCACATGAATTAGATCCTTGTAGTTTTATATTTTTATACATGCATGATTTAAATTAAAAGTATATTAATCTTATATTTTGCTATGGTGTTTAGAGAATAAAGTTTTAAAATACACATGTATGCCCCTAACCTCAAATTTCAACAGTGGTATCAGAGCCACGGGTTTTATATTACTGAAATTGTCATACATATTTTGAAAAAAATTTCAAAATCTGATTTTTTCTTAATACATGAGATGTATAGATGAATCTTTAAATCTAGTATTTTATTTTGGATTTGATTTTAGAACATATAGTTGATATGTCAAAGCATGCATAGATTTGAATTTTGATCTAGAATTATTTCTAGTTCATGTTCACATGATATGTAGATGTATACATAAACCTAAAATTTTATATGACCTGATTTATAATTTATATATGAGATATGTAATTGCATGCTTAAGATTATAAATTTTTTTTTGATATGATCCATGATTAATATATGAGATATATGATATCATGTAGTAGATCTAAATTTTATTTAGATCTAAATTCTACATGCATATATGTGATATATATTTGTATGTTAAATCTAAAAATAATTTTTATGATTTAAAACTTATTTTTATGCAAAAAATTTTGATCTAAAATTTGATTTTAGAATCTAAAATTTATGTTTGTGCATGAGAGTTTTAGTTATGAAAAAATCAAAAATTAGGTCATGTAATAGGATTGCATCTAAGATTTTTGATTTGAATCATATGGGTCTAACTCGATTAAGTAATTGATAGAATTGAGTCAAGTATTGAATAGGATTAGATCAATTAAGTTAAATAATCATGCCATTATAGTTGTTCAAATTGATTGGTCCCATATGTAGAATCGATTCACCTAAAGACCTAATTTGGCTTGACGGTTTGAGCCCGATTCACTTGAGTTAACCTATTTAGATCAATTGATCTATTGGTGTCTAAGGTAAGTAATTGAGACATGATTATTTAATTGGTTCTTTTTGCTTATCTGACTAATTTATTTGTGTCTAAGAAAAGCAACGAGGAGACTCCCACCGATCTCGACTTACCTGGCCAATTTGAAAGATTGGTTCTTAAATTGGATCGCTTAGTGGTTTGGTTTAGCCTATGCCAATTAGATCGATCATATGATGACTGATTAGATGAGATCTAAACCTAAACTTTCTCACAAATATTAAGTCTATAGGTCTTCCACCATTGTAGATGTGCGGGTGTGCTACCGGTATTGATTGTTCTCAACTGGTCACAGTGGTTCAGTTACATCAGAAACACGCAACCACTCTATTAGCAAAGAATTGCTCTAGGATAAAGATGAGATTGGGCCCAATAACTGTTAGGTGAGGGATCCAATGATGGCCTTGCACCTGCTTGTGAATGGTGGGTTGGGCTTAACTAAGAAGTGTGGTCAAAAACTGTTAGATGAGCCCACATGACTTAAAGATCAAGTTGCTGCAACATTCTTAGAGAAGTATTTGAGCAAAGAGTTACCTACACATTGGTGTACATATTACTAATAACTGTTAGGTGAGGTGCATGGCATCGGTGGGACCGCAGCACCTACTAGGAATCCTTTATCGCATTAGAATTTTTGTTTTCTTCTCCGAAAGTGGAGGGATTCGATAAATTAGTGGGAGTCATTATTTGCATCTTAAAGTCCCTAAATATAAATATAATAATTGAGTACAAAAGTCTAATTTGAATCTCTACTCTCGTAGTTAAACAATGTCAACCTCAAACTCTTTAGCCAGCATTCTTAAAACTAATCGTTTGACCGATATAAATTACAAAGACTGATTCAAAAATCTCAGGATTATTCTGATCTCTGAAAAATTAAGTCATGTACTTGATCAAGAACCCATAGTGTTACCAAACCGTCCTACTACTGAGCAAAGGGTTGCTTATGAAAAGTAGATGAATGAAGACAATCGGATCAAGTGCTATATGCTGGTATCTATGTTAAATGAGTCAAAGTCAGCATGAGCATATGTCCATTGCCAGGACTATGATAACTCACCTACAAGAGTTGTATGGTGAGCAGAGCCATATTGCACGCTTCGAAGTATCCAAAAGACTCTTCAACTTGAAGATGCATGAAGGGCAGTCTGTCCATGAGCACTGTATGATAATGATCAAGGATATTGAGGAGCTTGAGAAGCTCAGACTTGATATGCAAAAGAAATTACAGATGGATTTGATCTTTCAATCTCTTACGAGTTCATATAGTCAATTTATTATAAATTTTCATATGAACAAACTCGATTGCACTATACCCGAACTAGTCAACTTGTTGGTCACTAAGAAAGAAACCTTGAAGAGTTCAAGAGGTACTGTTCTTGCTGTGGAGTGGACTTCTTTCAAGAGAAAGTCTACTGGGAAGAAGAAGACAAAATCTGCTAAGTAGAAGAAAGAGAACAAGTCAAAGAAGGAAGTTCCTAAGAAGATCGAAGTAAAGAAAAAGTATTTCCATTATGATGCTGAAGGCCATTGGAGGATGAACTATCTACTCTACCTGGAGAGTCTAAAGATCAAAAAGGATGATAAACCTTCCAAAGGTATGCTTGTAATTGAATCTAACCTTATGATTTCTTTTACTTCTAGTTAGATATTGGACTTTGGTTTGAGTGCTTATATATATACCTCAATGCAGAGTCTAATAGAAAGTAGGAGGTTGAGGAAAGGTGACATGATCCTTCAGATCGAAAATGGAGCAAAGTTGCTACAGAGACCGTTGGCACTTATCCTCTTCAATTACCATCTGATTTTAGATTAGATTTAAAAGACTGTTATTATATTTTTATAGCTAGTCAGAATTTGATTTTCGTGTCTATGCTAGCACAAAAAAATTTTGAAATTAGTTTTAATAAAGATTTTTATTTTATTTATTTATGAAATAAATTAATTACATGAGATCATTTAATTGACAGTCTATTTCACTTGCATGTTGATGCGAATATAAATTTAAATGAGCAAATAGTGAGTACCGTAGGTCAAAAGAGATCCAGAGATAAAATTAATCAGAAGTACTTGTGGTATTATAGACTAGGCCATATTGAAGAGGACAGGATAAACAGACTGAAAAAAGATGGGATCCTTGGCTCTCTTAATCCAGAGTCGTATCCAGCTTGTAAATCTTGCCTTCAAGAAAAAATGGCCAAGTTATCCTTTGTAGGACATGGGGAAAGGACCACTGAGTTATTTATTTTGGTACACACCGATGTATGTGAGTCATTTGATGTGCAATCCAATAGTGATTATATCTAATTCATTACCTTTATCGATGATCTATCTAGGTATGGATATATGTATTTGATGAAACACAAGTCTGAGGCCTTTGAAAGGTTCAAAGAATTTAGATATGAAGTAGAAAAACAAACAGGTAAACCCATTAAGGTTCTTCGATCTAATCGAGGAGGTGAATATCTTAGTCAAAAATTATTTGGATATCTTAAGGACAACGGTATAGTCTCTTAATGGACGTCTTTTGGAACACCTCAACTCAATGGGGTATCCGAAAGGAGGAATAGGATCCTATTAGATATGGTCAGATCTATGATGAGCCTCACTAATTTACCCTTATATCTTTGGGGACATGCCTTGTTAACCATAATTCATCTGTTGAATAGGGTTCCATCAAAGTCCGTTCCTACCATACCGTATGACATATGGTTCGATAAGAAGCTGAGTCTAGGTTATCTTAAGACTTTGGGATGTCCGACCTACGTTAAGAGACAGATGACGGATAAATTAGAAGATAGATCTATTATAGCTCACTTTATAGGGTATCCTAAAAAATTCATAAGATACTACTTCTACTTTTTCTAAGACCACAATGTGATTGTGAGTCAAAATATCATATTCCTAGAAAAATAGTTTATCTAGGATGGTGGTAGTGAGAGATTAGTTGAGCTTGAAGAGAAGGTCTCTGAAGAGCAATGAGCTATAAATTCTCAAGAACCCATTATTCATGAGTCAATAGTCAATGTTCCTCAACCACCTCATAGATCTAGCAAAGTCTCCCGACCTCTTAAAAGATACATGGGTATGCTTATGGAGGAAGTAAAGAAAATATTCTTTATGGGAGATAGGGGTCATGGTAATGATCCTAATATCTTTGATGAGGCGATGTCTGACAGATGGATGTGAAAACTACTTTCCTGAATGGATATCTTGAGGAAGATATCTATATGGAGCAGCCTATGGGTTTCACATCTGGTGATGGAGATCGCAAAGTCTGCAAGCTGCAAAGGTTCATATACAGATTAAAGTAAGCTTCTCGGAGTTGGAACCATTGTTTTGATGAAGCGATCATTTGATTTCATCAAAGACAAAGAGAAACTATGTATATAAAAGGGTCAGTGAGAGCACAATAATATTTCTCGTATTGTACGTAGATGATATTTTTCTTGTTGAAAATGATATTCCCATGCTGACCGCGGTCAAACGATGGTTGTCCAAAGAATTCTTCATGAAAGATCAAGAGAAAATATCCTATATCCTCGGAATAAAGGTCATAGGGATAAACCTAAACGGATGCTAGGCCTGTCACAAAAGCTAATACATAGAGAAAGTGCTGAAGAGGTTCAGCATAGAAAACTCCAAAAGAGAATTTTTACCTCTTAGGCATGGTATTAATCTTTTCAAGATGATATGTCCGACCACATATAAGAAAATATAGCATACGAGTAAAATTTCTTATATCTCAGCCATAGAGAGCCTCATGTATGCCATGCTATATACTCAATCTGATATTATCCTTGCTGTGAGTGTCACGAGCAGGTATCAGTCGAATCCAAGTGAAGAGCACTAGATAGCTATGAAGATCATCCTTAAGTACTTAAGAAGGACTAAAGATTTGTTTTTGATCTTTGAAGGAGATTTTGAGTTACGAGTTGAGGGGTATACTAACTCAGACTTCATGTCTGATATTGATGATAGAAAGTCTACGTTAAGATATGTGTTCATTTGTAATGGTGGTGCAGTTAGCTGGAAGAATTTCAAGCAACCCATCATAGTGGATTCGACCACGGAGGCTGAGTATGTCGCTGCTTCAGATGCTGCAAAGGAAGGCTTCTAGTTTAAAAAGTTCATCGTAGAACTTGGGGTTATGACACTAGATGCCATACCACTCTACTATGATAACAATGGAGCCATAACACTTACTAAGGAGTCGAAGTCTCATTAGAAATCTAAGCACATCGAGTGACAGTATCACATTATACACGACTATCTCAAAAAAAAAATATGTCAAGATGCTAAGTGTAGACTCCGCAGACAACATGATAGACTCGCTGACTAAGCAGTTGGACTAATAAAAAATGAAAGTCCATCTTGAGAAGCTGGGACTTAGATTTGTGGCCAATTGGCTTTAGTCTAAGTAGAAGATTGTTAGATATATGTCCTAGAAGCTAATATGGCTAATACATTGTAATAAATTTAGGATACAATTTTATACTTAATACATTGATTTGATTAATAAAAGGACAAGTTTATTTTTTATTCAAGTATGATGTGTGCTTGAATCATCCATAGAATTAACCTTCGATACATATTTTCAAAGTGTTGAGAATTAGAGACATGTATTTAATTTTTAAATACTCTCGATCATAGGATCTTATGAGGATGATGATCGATCCAGATAGACTGACACATAGATCACTTTCTTCGAGATAGATGCGTCTCTGGTCTACAGTGTAGAGACATCGGACGATGAGTGCGAGTAGTTGTTAGAGAATAACTAGTACTAAGCGTGACTATATGAGAGATCACTTGGATTTTTATTCAATCGTCAGTGATTATCTCGATGCTGTAGTTGTGTGAATGGATCTTTGACTTGAAATTGTATTACTGCTTGCAATGTGGCTGTTGGAGTTTGACTGACACCTAAACATGGATCTCAATGAGCCCTTGTAGTGGATGTTGGCAACAGTTAATCCACTATAGGAGTAGGGTGCACATCAAGATGGGATCTATCAACCTTAATAGAGAGGAGTAGTTCTATAGAATTTGAAAGGCTAAGTCTAAAAATTTATGGCTATAGTAGTGTAATTGATGGAAAAGAGTTTCTGTAAAAATCATAACTGGGCTTGAGCTAATCAAATCTATCATATGACTGATGTTGAGGTTTGATGATTTATCCATGACCTGCCATCAAGTCAGAACTCATGATAAAGGAACTGAATCACATGTTAATTATACTTAAAGATTCATTTTAGTTCTATTGGGTTGCCACTATATATTGCTAGGTGTCACTGATGGATTGTGAGAGCTCACTAGAGTTGTTTTGGATCGACAGTCTTTGATGAGTTAGAGTGAAATTATTCCGACCCATTGAAAAGAGTTTCAATGATACTTTGATAGAGATTATTGTATATCTCACTACCAGATGAATTGAACCTATGGGGTCATACAATAAGAGATTAAGCCTAAAATTAGTAATTGAGCTTATGAAGTGTCAATTGACTTTAGAGAAATCTAATTGGATTCAAGGTAACCTTGCTAGCACATGGTTGGATCCAATTCCTCTTTTCGTTTGAATTTCTTATTTGATAAGATAATTTAAATTTAATTATCTACTAATAACATACATGAATAAGATTCATTTGACTCTAATTATTGGGTGTCTAAGATTTTGGATCATATGAATTAAGGGTGCAAGTCCCTTATTAATTTTCTTGATAGTTATTATGGAGTGCTACCTTAATTGGATCAAGTTGGGTGTATCCTATGATTAGAGGGCCTTTTAATCTGATATGGGGCATCCCTTGGGTGCAAAAGAGAGTGTGTTTAATTGGGTGTAAGGGCTCCAAGAGTTGGCGCCTAATAGGATACCTAATGTAAGTTAAATAACTTAAGTTATTAGGAAACCTAATGCAAGTAGGACTTGTATTATGAGATTGAATAGGATTCAATCCTCATGCTTATTTAAAGGAATCTCCCCTAAGGTCTCTAGAGCATACAACCAGCTGCCACCTATGCCCCATAGAAGTCCTACACACCCTCTCTTTCTCCCTCCTCTTCTCCTTGGGCATCCTCATGCTATAGCACTTGGGGCATCCCAAGTTCATCCTCACACCTAAGGTTGTAGGGCATCCCTTATATTGCTGGTTGCTAGTGTTTTGTAGTAGGACAAAGTAAAGGAGAAAGGTAAGAGAAGAAGAGAAGAAGAAGATCAAAAAAAGAGATCAAGTGTTGATCGCAATCCAAGCTTTGTTCAAATTCAGCAGGCTGAATTTTTTTAGAGAAGAAAATTTAATTTGAAAAGAACTATTCCAGATTGATCTCGAGTAGATATTCATAGAGGCCGGATACTTGTGCGACTAGAAAAATTTTTTTTTTCTTCCAGATCCAGATTTGAAGAAAAAGATTATGAAACAGGTATGCAATTTGATCACAATTTGAATTTTAGCATATGTTAATTTCAGCACATAAACTAGATCCTTATGGTTTTATATTTTTATGCATGCATGATTCAGATTAAAATTATTTTAATCTTATATTTTGCTACATTGTTGAAAATAAAATTTTGAAACATATATGCATGCCCCTAACCTCGAATTTCAATAGGATGATCATAAGTCGAAGATGGGTATTCGATACTGTACCGATTGACTTTAGTCCAAGTAAAAGTTGTTAGAAAATATGTCCCAAAGCCAATCGTTAGACGATTGTGCTCATCTTGTAAATTATATATAAATTTTTATTAATAAAAATTATTAAGTATTTTTATTATAAATTATCCATCTTTGAACTCCGGCATTGTAATGAAGTCCTTAGGACTATGATTAATCGACAAAGGAGGATTTGTCGTTAAGTCCTTAAAAATATTCGTGACCAAACGATATGCTATTACTAGGATGATAATGATATCAAGTGTAGATTATTATGTACCATATGAGTTAGTTGTCCTCTTAACTAAGGAGTGTAGAGACACTATTATAGCATGCAGATAGAATGTAGGAGTACATTTGCATTGAACATGATCATGTGCCGAGCACTCTACTGTCAAGAGAGGGTATGGGTATAAGTGTCCCTCCGACCTGAGACTACTATGATGACTTGTAAGCAACTCATTGTACTTTAGTACTGAACTATCTGAGTTTCTAACTTAGTGTCAAAAAACTACTGGATGCAGTCAAGTACTTATCAAGTCGGTGTGTGAGTCAAGATGGAGTTGACCCCTCTAAATTAGTAGGAGATTTGCATCAGTGTATTTTAATTCAGTAAAATCTTGATCAGGATAATTTATGAGATAAATTTGAAAGATTAAAATATAATATAGTTAACTAAATTAGGATTGATAGTTAAACCTAGGTCACCTTGAGCATTTGGATCAAAGGGATGAATTATATGGTAACCATACGCCAGTAGATTCTAGAAGGTTGCTTTGCAATACTTTAACCAATCCGATCGTCGAATTATCATTACTAGATGGTTACATCGATTGATATAAAAAGTTATTCTTATACTACCAACTTTGATTCAAACCTATGGGATCACACACATTAGAAGATTTCATCAAATCAGATGGCTAAAGAGTCCAATTGGATTGTGACTCTGGTGAAGAGTTCTACTCCGACTAGGACTCTGAGGGAGAGTCTCATTGAGACTGAGAATCTATTTTTTTAAGAAAATTAATAGATAATTAGATTACTAATTGATTTAATTTGATTGAGCAAAGAGCTTTGGATCAAGTCTAATTGAATTAGATTCGTTTGACTCTGATTGGGTTTGATATGATCGAGTCTGATTACAAAGGAATTTGATTCTAATTTGATCAGGATTTTGACTCAGCTAGTTCCTAATTGGGTTAGAAATTTGATGAGATATTTAGATTTCTAATTAGATTAGATTTATTTCTATTAGTGGGTTCAATCCAAATTTGATTTGGATTAGAATCAGAATTGAAAATGAAGAATCCTTGTCAACTTGGACTCTATCCTTATCTTTTGCGCCACACCTAGATCCATACTAATTTCTCTATGCCTAATTGGATTTGGGTTGTGATTTTTAGTATCATGATAGAGGATCCAATAAAGGTGGGTTGCTATAGCTGATGAGTTATAATATTATCTCTTGCCTAATTCGAATGCAATCCGAATTAGAGATAAGAGGTAAACTAAGAAAGGAATTTTTCGTATATAGAATATTGTTGGTGCTATATTAATTTTTTTCTTATTTTTCTTGGAGAATTTTTTGGTATATGAGACTCTAGAATCTTTCTCCATATTCTAATGATTTTTCTAGAAATTTTTGGGACACCAAAAGGAGATTTTGCATTGACTCTTGGTGCCCTTCTTTGGAAAACCCTAATTTCGAGTCTATAAAAAAGGGTCCTCTCTCTTGGACATCCCATGATCAATCCTTTACTGATTTTTATTTCCAGAGCCTCTTATTCTCCTCTTCTATTCCTCCTCTTGATCCTCTCTTGCTTTAGAGTATCCAAGGTGCTTGAAGAAGGAGGAACAAATCAGCTATCAAAGTTGCTTGTAGGCTAGCACCTCCAAATCCCTGATCTGCGCCTATCTTCGCGTAGATCTTTCTGTAGAGGCCAGACGACTCCGTATGGCTACGAGCACCATAAGAACACTTTCTCTAATTATTGGACTAGAGGAGATCAAGATAAAATTTGTTTGGTAACGATCTCTAACTTATTTTGATTCTTATGGTAGATCTAATAGTTAGATCTAGAATTTCAGCATCGATGAGATCGATGCGATTTTTCATTTTCAGATCTAAAGTGCATATTTTCATATCAAAGATCATGATGTGGTAGTCTAAGATAGGATCTTATATATGTAATTAGAATTAAATCATTTAATCTATTATTTTTACTACATAAAATTTTAAAATTACATGTACTGCACTATCGCATATTTTCTTCAAATAGCTCTCAATTAATGACCACCGGTCAAAACTGTCAAACTTACTTTAGACACCAATTGATTCATCAGTTTTAATTTGGTTTGCCTAAAGACTCGGGCTTGACTACTAAGCCATGATTGAGGTCCTCTTGATCCAATAAAAAATATGGACTTGACTAACTATAACTATTATATTAGTTCTAGAGAAATCTTGATTTAATCTAGTTCAACTTTTGATTAGATTTAATCAATTTTTCTGTTAAGTCTTTTTGATTTTAACCTTAGATCTAATCCAATTAAGAGGATCTGATCAAGCTATCCCATAGACCCATATTTTATGTAAATGCTATTAGATTTTTAATTCATAATTCTAGATCCAATTTAATCAACTTAATTCTTAATTAAGTGTATGATTTACATGGGTTTGCTATTTAAGTTTGAAACAATTTCAATTTTTAATTTTATAAAAATTTACAACTGATTTATGCAAAAAAAATTTATTTTGAAATTAGGTCGGTTCATCTCTGGATTGAGTTAGCTAACATCAGTGGGTCGACCAAATCTGCAACTGGATCGGCTAACTGATAATGAACAGTAATTGTTACTATTCGGCTTGCGACAATTGGGTCAGCTCAGTCAGCACTGAGCTAACTAAACCAAAGAACTGGATCGACTCAATTCAAAATTAAGTCAGCTCAGTTTGCATGCCAAAAGATTTTTTAGAATTTCAACACTAAAAAATTTTACATATCTTGAAATAAAATCAATCATAAATGACTTTGTAGATCATATCTAAATATTTTATGATTTTAATTTTATTTTTTATATTTAAAATAATTTTAATTATATAGATTAGATGATTTTATTTTTTTTAAAAAATTATATCATATACAATAAATTTTAAGATTTTAAAATCTAAGATTTTATAGAAAAATAAATTTTCTTTCTTTTGCATTTCATCTTCATGAACAAACAGCACTCCTATATGCCATAAGAGACCCCATGGAATGGAAGGAGAGGGCTATGAAATCCTACTTTCTCCTAAAATTGGATGGCCATGAAAGTTCAATCCGATTACTATGCTACTAAGCATCTAATCTAATCATATCACATATGATAAATTTTAGATCTAATCTAAATCATACCAAATATATCAAAATCAAATTATAAACATAAATATTATTTAGATCTAATCTAAATAACAAAAAATTAGATCTAACATGCATATATAATCATGTTATACCGAATCTAGGCTCTGATATCACTACAATAGAATAGGATATTAGTGACGCAAAAAATTCATCACTATTACTAGATTTTTATCGATAATAGTTATTAGCGTCGAAATTATCATTGCTGATATATAGTCACAAATAATGACATCGTTGATAATTTTTTATGATGAAAAAATTTTTTATCATCAATAATCGATATTACCAACCAAAAATTTTCATCATTAAAAAAAGCTTTTTTTCAAAAACTATTCACGATGAAAAATTTTTATTCTAAAAAAAGTAATTTATGATAAAATATTACATCGCTAATAAAAAAATTATTTGTGTTGAAATACTTTCATCTCTATTAATTTAATTAAAATTTTTTATAAAATTTAGATTTATAAAAAAATATTAGCGATGTAAAAGTTTCATTGCAAATATAATAATTTTTGATGGAAATTTTTAGTAATTATTTACGATGAAACTATTTTCATCGTTAATAATTTAATATAAAATTTTAATATTTTTAAATTTATTAACAAAATATTTACAACCAATTGTTTTCATCGCTAATAAGTTTTTTGGTGATCAAAATTTCATCAAAAATAATTTTGTTGCTAAAAATTTACACATAATTTTTTTTAAAATAATTTATGAATATATATTTCTAATTTATATTTATAATATTTTTTATTTATAATTTATAAAATTAAAATAAAAAATTCACACAATAAACTCATAAATAAATTTTATCATTTTATTATATTAAATTAAAATTATAAGAGATCTGAAATAAAAATAAAAAATAATATAAACAGACTATCAAGTATCAGCATCTACAGAAGGAGAATGGGATGGGAAAGGAGAGCGCTCGAAAGAGCTCGGATCGGCTTGCTGCTGCCTCATCAGCTATATCATCTGCTCCATCTATTACATTTGCTCCATCATCTGGGTCTGGAGGAGCTGGTACTCATCGATGCGTGCAGCCAACTCATCAGCTCGCTGCTCAACCTGTTGTCGATCTTCAGTAGTCTACCTCTGCATCTCTACCAGTCGAGCATCGTAGGCAGCATGGATGTCAGCCCTAGACAAGCATGAGGATGAGAGAGCACTGATCCTATGCCCTAGATCTCTAATATAATAGGGTCTCATACTAAGCACCTGATCATAGATCTCATCATCTGTGGGTACGATCAAGCCCTCAGAAGTAGGCTGGGATCTGATGCCTATTATACAATCTTGAAAATTAAAGTTATAGCTATTTTAATTTTATACTAAAAATCAAACTGTGAATAAAAAAAATAATTGAAAAAACTTACAAAAAGTTTCTGACTCCCCATCATCCACTTTCCTGACCGTCACTGGTGGATCCGTTAATAGATATCGATCCTACCAGGAAGCTCGTCACTCTCTACATCTTTTTATAATTTGAGAATAATTAATTAATTTTTTTCAAATAGTTAGAGAGTTAAAATATTGTAATTAAAAATTACTTACCATCTGCTCTATATGATGAGTGAACGACCTCGAATCTCCATAATGCAACACGGTTTGTCTTGTCCGATTCACGATATTCTGGGCACATCGTCTCTGTACAGTTAGCAGTCAAATGAATAGGTAACAAACTGAATTTAAGAATAAATGATTCAATCATTAAACTCTAAAAAAAATTTTGGATGTGTAACCTGATATACTGGATCCTTGTAATACTGACATATGAGAGTCCAATCATCTATAGTGATACTGTCATACAACTGCTGTCGTACTACCTCCACCTCATGGTCTACATCACATGTACCAGTACTGATGAATGCAGTGGTGATACTCCTTGAAATGCAAGCATAAATGAGCATCCACAGCTCGCTGCATGCGATCCTCCTCAAAATCAACAATATCAAATACACCCCGTCAATAACAAATATTAGAAAAATATCATGCTAATTAAATATTCATGGTGTTGGGTATAAAATACCCACAGCCGGAACCCACGGCGGAACCGCCATCAGCAAGTGCAGCTCCGCCCGGACTCCTACGGGAGCCGGGCTCCGACGACATCAGCAAATGCAGCTCCGCCCGGACTCCTACGGGAGCCGGGCTCCGACGATATCAGCAAGCGCTGCTCCGCCCGGACTCCTACGGGAGCCGGGCTCCGCCGCCGACATCAAAGCAGCTCCGCCCGGACTCCTACAGGAGCCGGGCTCCGCTCTCAATATCAATTGCTGGTAAGCTCAGTCCGGACTCCTACGAGAGCCAGACTTCACCCTTGACTTTGTTTGCAGCGCAGCTCCGCCCGGACTCCTACGGGAGCCGGGCTCCACCGCCATCAGCAAGCGCTGCTCCGCCCGGACTCCTACGGGAGCCGGGCTCCGCCGCCGACATCAAAGCAGCTCCGCCCGGACTCCTACGGTAGCCGGGCTCCGCTCTCAATGTCAATTGCTGGTAAGCTCAGTCTGGACTCCTACGAGAGCTGAACTTCACCCTTGACTTTGTTTGCAGCGCAGCTCCGCCCGGACTCCTACGGGAGCCGGACTCCACCGCCATCAGTAAGCGCTGCTTCGCCCGGACTCCTACGGGAGCCAGGCTCCGACGACATCAGCAAATGCAGCTCTGCCCGGACTCCTACGGGAGCCGGGCTCCGACGACATCAGCAAGCGCTGCTCCGCCCGGACTCCTACGGGAGCCGGGCTCCGCCGCCGACATCAAAGCAGCTCCGCCCGGACTCCTACGGGAGCCGGGCTCCGCTCTCAATATCAATTGCTGGTAAGCTCAGTCCGGACTCCTACGAGAGCCGGACTTCACCCTTGACTTTGTTTGCAGCGCAGCTCCGCCCGGACTCCTACGGGAGCCGGGCTCCACCGCCATCAGCAAGCGCTGCTCCGCCTGGACTCCTACGGGAGCCGGGCTCCACCACCGACATCAAAGCAGCTCCGCCCGGACTCCTACGGGAGCCGGGCTCCGCTCTCAATATCAATTGCTGGTAAGCTCAGTCCGGACTCCTACGAGAGCCGGACTTCACCCTTGACTTTGTTTGCAGCGCAGCTCCGCCCGGACTCCTACGGGAGCCGGGCTCCACCGCCATCAGTAAGCGCTGCTTCGCCCGGACTCCTACGGGAGCCGGACTCCACCGCCGTCAGCAAGCGCTGCTCCGCCCGGACTCCTACGGGAGCCGGACTCCACCGCCGACATCAGAACTGCTCCGCCCGGACTCCTACGGGAGCCGGGCTCCGCTCACGACGGCTCCGACCATTGCCGAGCTTCAATCGACAGATCCACGCCCCCTGACAGGCCCTCAAAACGGCCGCGACCCTGCTCCACCTCCTGTGGCAGACTCCGTACAGCTCCATTATTCCCCTGGCAGGCCACCGTAACGGCCGCGACCCTGCTCCACCTCCTGTGGCGGACTTCGTACAGCTCCATTATTCCCCTGGCAGGCCACAGTAACGGCCACGAACCTGCTCCACCTCCTGCGACGGATACCATGCGATTCCCCTGACGACGGACGCTGCTCCACCCTTCATAACGGATTCCACGTGGCAAGTCGAGGTGATACCCACGTGTCCACTCCATTATCTTTCGCAATCAATTCCCCTGACCATGGGCGGCCCACTAACAGGCAGTTACATACGTCACCATCAGTCCGTTGCCTCCCCCGCCTATAAAAGGGGGGACTCAGATACGTTATTTTTTAAGCTCATTTCTCTTATCTCAAAACTCTGCTAAATTCTCCGTTCGAGCACTCCATTCTTGTTGAGGCAGAGAACTGACTTGAGCGTCGGAGGGTCTTGCCGGAGCAACCCCACCTCCGGTTTAGACTTCCCTTGCAGGTCCCGGCGGCGACCGCGGCCTCCTCAACTCCAGCTTCTCCGGCGCAGGCGGATTTTTGCACCAACAGGATTGGCGCTAGAGGAAGGGGTTGTATCTTCGTAGCACCCTTGTTCTTGAAGGAGTGCTCAACGGAGCCACCTCCGGCCATCTCTCCGTCATTTACCCCTAATCCTCCCCCGCGAGACCGGCACCCGATTCCTCCGCGTAGGGCGTCCACCCGGCGGTCCACGGCCTCCGCGGCAAGATCTCAGGCTCTGGCCTCCCCTCTCGTTTCTCAGCCAGCTCCTCCTCCCCCTCCGGCGACGGCGGTCGGCGCGGAGCAGTTTGACTTGCTGGCGCAGCAGGTCAAGGGCCTCGTCGAGGTCGTACAGGCGATGCAGCAGCAGCCGCCGCAGGCGTCAGCGCATCCGAAAGGGGCATCTCCGGAATGCCAGAACCTGGCGGTGGGGCGGGCCACCTGGGCTAGCCGCCCCGTCCTTCCCGAGAAGGCGAATCCAAGGGTGGAGAGCCCTCAGTCGGACCACGACTCCACCCCTGGGAGATCCCTGCCCCCGTTCTGCCAAAGGACCCTCGAGACTCGAAGTCGAGAGGATTTCCTGGACCGGAGGCTCCAGGAGATGAACCGGCGGATCGAAGAACTCCGCCATGCGCCTCCCGCTTACGGTGAGGATATCTGCACTGACCCTCCCTTCTCCCAAATGATTATGCAGGAACCGATCCCGCCGAATTTCAAGCTCCCCCAGTTTGAAAGCTACGACGGGACGTCGGACCCGGTGGACCACCTGGAGGCCTTCCGGACAATGATGCTGCTTCATGGTGCCCCCGACGCCATCTTATGCCGGGCTTTTCCGTCTACTTTGAAGGGAGCGGCAAGAAACTGGTACTCGGCACTGAAGTCGGGTACCATCTTCTCCTTCGACCAAATGAGCCACCAATTCGTGGCCCATTTTGTCAGCAGCCGACGTCCCCGAAAAGGTTCGGAGTCCCTCATCAACATCAAGCAGAGGGAAGGGGAGTCCATACGGGCCTACATCAACCGCTTCAACATCGCAGCGTTGGAGGTCCGGAACTTGGACCAGTCGGTTGCCATGGCCGCCCTGAAAGGTGGCCTTCAGAAGAATGACCTCTTGTACTCCCTGGAGAAGAAGTACCCCAGGGATTTTGCTGATCTGCTGGCTCGGGCTGAAGGATACGCCCGAGCGGAAGAGGCCTTCAAAATGAAGGATGAAGAGACTGCGAGGGAGCACCAGACGGGAGATTCTGGCAAGCCCGCAGTTGAGAAGAGGCCAAGGGAAGCCCGGCCTCGCTCCCGATCCCCTCCTGGGCACAAGTGCGCCCATACTCCACCCCGGGCACGCAGGCAGAGAAGCCCGGACAGCAGGTTTCGGTGGGGTTCCCCTCCAGGGAAGTTCCGCAGCTACGCCCCCCTCAACGCCTCGAAGGCCCAGGTACTGATGGAGGTCAGGGAGCTGATCCCTAGGCCGGAGAGGATGCGCACGCACCCCGAAAAGCGCAACCCCAACAAGTTCTGCCTCTACCACCGCGACCATGGCCACGACACCGAAGAGTGTATCCAGCTCCAGGACGAGATCGAGGAGCTCATCCGACGAGGTCGGCTCGACAGATTCATCCGCCGCAGGCCTGAGGGTAGAGGAGACCGGCCAAGAGCCCTCCCACCGCCCGAACCACAGAAGAGGGAGGAGCAGCCCGGAGACCGGCCTCCTATCGGGACCATCGACTCCATCGCCGGAGGGCCTCAAGGAGGAGCGGGAGAACTGTAAATGTATTGCTTACTATTTCGTTTTGAATCTACTTTTCTTTCTAGCTAACGCACCCCTCCTGCTTAACGCGGATGTGTTATGACTGTATATGACCTCTCCAAAAAACAACGACCGTGTCAGGAACAGGAGGAGAACCCCATCCTGACATGAGCAAAGTCAAAGGCCCGGTTCTTTTAGACCGGATGGGGGGAGAGGCCTTACAACGCCCTAATGTGCCCCCACAGCCCTGTTAGGGACAGGAGGAAAACCTCGCCCTAACTTGAGCAAAGTCAAAGGCCCGGTTCTTTTAGACCGGATGGGGGGAGAGGCCTTACAACGCCCTAATGTGCCCCCACAGCCCTGTTAGGGACAGGAGGAAAACCTCGCCCTAACTTGAGCAATGTCGAAGGCCCGGTTCTTTTAGACCGGATGGGGGGAGAGGCCTTACAACGCCCTAATGTGCCCCCACAGCCCTGTTAGGGACAGGAGGAAAACCTCGCCCTAACTTGAGCAATGTCGAAGGCCCGGTTCTTTTAGATCGGACGGGGGGAGAGGCCTTGCAACGCCCTAATGTGCCCCCATAGCCATGTCAGGAACAGGAGGAGAACCTCGTCCTGACATGAGCAAAGTTGAAGGCCCGGTTCTTTTAGACCGGAGGGGGGAGAGGCCTTACAGCGCCCTAACGTGCCCCCACAAGCCAGGCTGATGACGAGAACCTCACCACCGGCCCAAGCAAAATGGAAGACCCGGACTCCTACGGGAGCCGGGTTCCGCCGCAAAGGTAGGCTCCACCCGGACTCGTACGGGAGCCGGGTTCCACCGCCAAGGTAAAGCTTCACCCGGACTCCTACGGGAGCCGGGCTCCGCCGCAAAGGTAGGCTCCACCCGGACTCCTACGGGAGCCGGGTTCCACCGCCAAGGTAAAACTTCACCCGGACTCCTACGGGAGCCGGGTGCCGCCGCCAAGCAAGACTTCACCCGGACTCCTACGGGAGCCGGGTTCCGCCGCCAAGCAAGACTTCACCCGGACTCCTACGGGAGCCGGGTTCCGCCGCCAAGCAAGACTTCACCCGGACTTCTACGGGAGCCGGGTTTCGCCGCCAAGCAAGACTTCACCCGGACTCCTACGGGAGCCGGGTTCCGCCGCCAAGCCAGACTTCACCCGGACTCCTACGGGAGCCGGGTTCCGCCGCCAAGCCAGACTTCACCCGGACTCCTACGGGAGCCGGGTTCCGCCGCCACGCCAGGCTTCACCCGGACTCCTACGGGAGCCGGGTTCCGTCGCCCGGTAAGACTTCGCCCGGACTCCCACGGGAGCCGGGCTCTCATCGCCACTTCTACGACAGGGGTCAATGATGGTAGCAAGACTCGACCGCGCAACAAGATCGGATGGAAGGAAGGAGCTCCCCCCCCCACGGCGACATCTACATCAAACAAGCCAAACGACAAGAAAGGTCCAACAATCGACATTATCAGTACTACACGTGAACAAGGTAACACAAAGCGCTCCTTTTTCCATTTTCAATATATACACTACAAAGCCAGAGCGGCCAGAAAAAGAAAAACAAAACGACAAAAAGAAAATAGCTACATAAAGACAAAGGGGCTCTAAGGGGGCCCTGCCTCCTCCGACCTTGAGTCGCCACCTGCATCCCTCAACCAGGACGGCCTCAGGCTCTCCACCGTTTCTTCTAGTTCTTCCTTCTTTCGCAGCATGTCCTGGAGCGCCTGACGAAGTCGTCGGACCTCAGCCTCCGCTTCCCGATGCCACTTCCGCAACACTTCAGACTCCGCCTCTGCGTCCGCGACGGCCTTCTGCTCAAGCTCCAGTTGAATTTTTACTTGTTGTAGCTCAGCTGTCTTCTCCCCAAGGGAGACAGAAATCCCTTCGACAGAGCCCCTCAGGGCTTGGAGCTCTTCGTTATCTTGGGCGTTAGCAAGCTGCGCCCTAGTAACCAACTGCCTCTGGAGACGGACTACCTCGTCCGCCGCTCGACGGAATCTCCCCTTGTACTCCTCTACCTGTCGGCGCCAGCTGGCCCGCTGCACATCGTGGCTCATCTCAGCATCTTGAAGCTGCTTCTGGAGGTCGGAAACTTTTTGTGACCATATCTGCTCATCCCGCGCTGTGAGTCGGGGTGAGTTCCCTTCCAGCTGGCCGATCCTCCTCTTGGCAGCCGACAGCTCACTTTAAGGGCGCTGATCCTGGCCTCTTGAGCCCAAGTTCGGTCACTGGCGCTCTTCTTACATTCCTCAAGCTCTTTTGTGAAGCTCGCCTTCCTCTGACTGTAGTCCATGATCGCCCTCACTTGGATACTCCTGAAGTGGGCGGCCTCGGCAGCGGCCTCGGAGTAGCATTTTTTCGCCTGGCGGAGCTCGCCCTCCGACTTTTTCAACTTCTTCGTCAAGTGGAGGACCTCCTTTTTGAGCCGCTGGATAGTCGACTTCAGCGGGACCCCCAGGGACAGGGGGAGTGCTTCGGCGGGGCGCTGCCATTGGAAGAGGCAAGCGTCAAAGACCGATTCGTTACAAGAAGAAAGGCCGGAAAGAAGGAACAGAGGGAGGAAAAAATCATCCACAAAAAGAAATTCGGCTTTATTAATTGATCTTGAAGACAAATGAAAAGGAAGCATGATAACAAAAGAAAGATACAAGGTCGGAGGTCTCAGACCTCGGGAGCGGGGGGTGGAGAGTTCGGCGCGGGGGGTGCAACTGCTGTGGCGGCAGGCGAAGGGCCGGCCTCGTCGTCGGACTCCTCCAAGAATTCGAGGCCAAGATCGGGATATCTGCTGGCCACCTTCTCCCGGCAAAGCTCAAACCCTTTGGTAAATGCCTCCAGGCCGAACTGGACGTTCAGCTCCCTCATCTCCGCGGAGGCCTTGAACTCCTCCACCGCAAGGGTCCTGGCCTCCGAGACCAGAACCGGAGTTTGCTCGGCCAGCTGGGTGACCTCGGCCTCCGCCTTCCTCACCGACTCCTCCAGGCTCCGTCTCTCCGCCTCCCGGGCTTGTCTCTCCTCCTCCCGGGCTTGTCTTTCCTCTTCCCGGTCCTGTCTCTCTCTCTCCAGGGCCTCCCGGAGGGCGGCCACCTCGGCCGTCTTCGCTTGAAGACGAACAACCTCGTCTTGGCAGCGCTCCTCCGCCCGGAGGAGATCCCTTCTCATGCGGCCCGATGCCTCGACATAGGCGAAGAGCTGGTGCCCGATCTGCAAAGACAGATGGAGAATTACAACAAAGACCGAGGCAACTGTGCAAATAAAAATCTGCTTACCTCAAGAAAGGACCCCAAGGTGTCCCAAGCCCACTGCTCGGGATCGGCACGGTCGATCCTCTCCACGACATCGGACAGGATGCAACCATCGAGCAGCCGACGGATTAGAGCCTTGTCGTTGAAGGGATTCTCCGATCCCCCCTCGGAGCAGACGGACTCGTCTGCAGCGGCTCGGTGGCTGCTCGACCTGCGGGCCACCGATTTTCTCCTCCTCCCCGCGGCAGGCGCCTCCGCGGGGCGAACCTCCAGAATTGGGACCCCAGTCGGTGGGCTCCCTGGGGGAGCCCGGGGGGCCGCTGGCTCGGCATCCGAAGGAATGTCGATCGCCGGGGTCGCCTGGACGGGCGCGGCCAGGCTCATCTCCTCCACCCTGGCCCTCTTCGCCGAGCCGGAAGTCGTCGCGCCCTTCCTTTTCTGGGCTCTCATGGCCTTGGCAAGCATCCGTGTGGCTTCGGCGTCCATTGCTAAAAAAAAAAAAAAAAAGGGGGGGGGAAAGAAAAGAAGAAGGAAAAAGCAGCACCAGTCAGTCCAAAAAAAAAAAAAAAAAAAAAAAAAGGAGAGAAAAGAAGAAAGAGGAAAAAGGAGAGAGAAAGGAAGAGAGGGAAGAAGAAGACAAGAAAAGGAAAGATGTATACTTGCTCGATCTTGAGGGCTCAGGCCGATGTTGAAGAGAAGCGGCTCCCTCAGTAGGTTTGGAAGGGAAGGAGCGGGATAGCTCAGGAGCTTCTGGGCGGCCTGAAGGTCGTCCTCTCCTAGGCCAGGAGCCCGACGGACGGAATCCCTCAGAGACCCCCAAGGGGGTAGGCCCAATTCCAGGGTCGGGCAGTAAACAAAGAGGAATTTCCCCTTCCAGTTGTGAATCGAAGAAGGGGCGCCCTTCAGCAACCCCTTCTTGCCGAACTGAGGGGAGAAGTACCACCGGTCCTTTGCTGAAGGATGGCGTTTGAAGGTATAGAAATGTCTGAATAAGGAGAGGGATGGCTGGACCTCGGCTATGTGGCAGAGAGAGAGAAACCCTATTAAAAACCTAAAGGAATTCGGGGCAACAGAAGCAAGTGAAATATCTAAAAAGCGAAAGAAGGCGGCGACGAAGTTTGGGAGCGGAAGCCGAAGCCCAGCACGAAAGGCCTCCTGATACAGACAAAAGCGGCCGGGAGGGGGAGCGCTGGCCCTATCAGAGGGGCCAAGAAGCTCCAGGTCATACTCCGCAGGGACCCCGTATCGAGCCCTTATCAGGAGAAGTTCGTCCGGAGTCGACGAATGCGAAATGGCGCCCGGCGTGAAAACCGGGCGAGACCCTGCCCCGAGCGCGGGTTCATCCGCAGAAATGGGGGCCTGGGGGTTCGAAGCAGAAGAACTCCCAGAACTTACGGGGACAGAAGATTCAGAAGACATTTTTTCTCGGGGAAGAACCTAAAGGGCCCTAGAAAGGCAAATTGAGAGGGGAACGAAGCGCCAAAGGTCAACCCGGAGGAAGACACGAAGAGAATGAAAAGACGAAAGATCCCTAGGCGGTGAAAAGAAGGTGGGCACTAACCTATCTTGCTCTGAGGACCCGGGGGGCGAGAGACGGAAGGCGCCTACGGCTCGAAAGGGCGTTCGCGAGAGCAGACTCTCGGGGAGATGACGGACGCCAGCGAAAATCAAAAATGGAGTAGGACGCCTGAAGGGGGGAGGACGGGTTTAAATAGACCTTGGGATCCGGCGCCATAATGATCTCGAATCCCCCCAGGCCAGTCCGCACTCGACACGCGTCCCACTCCCCGTGGCAGACGGCTGAAGGCGGCTGGCGGTTAGCAGGGCCATAATTGCGCCGTACCAAGGCCAGCGTACCTGTGGGGTCTTTGAAGCGTCCCCTCGTTCCGCCCCAATTCGAAAAGACTCCGGCACGCGCTCATTTAATGCCAAAATATCTGGGAGCGGCAGGGCGCGGGATTCGAAGGGACGGTTCCGGCTGTACTTCTATGTACTTCCTTCATTTGAAATTCAAAACTCGGATGTAGGGGGACTGGTGTTGGGTATAAAATACCCACAGCCGGAACCCACGACGGAACCGCCATCAGCAAGTGCAGCTCCGCCCGGACTCCTATGGGAGCCGGGCTCCGACGACATCAGCAAATGCGGCTCCGCCCGGACTCCTACGGGAGCCGGGCTCCGACGACATCAGCAAGCGCTGCTCCGCCCGGACTCCTACGGGAGCCGGGCTCCGCTCTCAATATCAATTACTGGTAAGCTCAGTCCGGACTCCTACGAGAGCCGGACTTCACCCTTGACTTTGTTTGCAGCGCAGCTCCGCCCGGACTCTTACGGGAGCCGGGCTCCACCGCCATCAGCAAGCGCTGCTCCGCCCGGACTCCTACGGGAGCCGGGGTCCGCCGCCGACATCAAAGCAGCTCCGCCCGGACTCCTACGGGAGCCGGGCTCCGCTCTCAATATCAATTGCTGGTAAGCTCAGTCCGGACTCCTACGAGAGTCGGACTTCACCCTTGACTTTGTTTGCAGCGCAGCTCCGCCCGGACTCCTACGGGAGCCGGGCTCCACCGCCATCAGTAAGCGCTGCTTCGCTCGGACTCCTACGGGAGTCGGGCTCCGACGACATCAACAAATGCAGCTCCGCCCGAACTCCTACGGGAGCCGAGCTCCGACGACATCAGCAAGCGCTGCTCCGCCCGGACTCCTACGGAAGCCGGGCTCCGCCGCCGACATCAAAGCAGCTCCGCCCGGACTCCTACGGGAGCCGGGCTCCGCTCTCAATATCAATTGCTGGTAAGCTCAGTCCGGACTCCTACGAGAGCTGGACTTCACCCTTGACTTTGTTTGCAGCGCAGCTCCGCCCGGACTCCTACGGGAGCCGGGCTCCACCGCCATCAGCAAGCGCTGCTCCGCCCGGACTCCTACGGGAGCCGGGCTCCGCCGCCGACATCAAAGCAGCTCCGCCCAGACTCCTACGGGAGCCGGGCTCCGCTCTCAATATCAATTGCTGGTAAGCTCAGTCCGGACTCCTACGAGAGCCGGACTTCACCCTTGACTTTGTTTGCAGCGCAGCTCCGCCCGGACTCCTACGGGAGCCGGGCTCCACCGCCATCAGTAAGCGCTGCTTCGCCCGGACTCCTACGGGAGCCGGACTCCACCGCCGTCAGCAAGCGCTGCTCCGCCCGGACTCCTACGGGAGCCGGACTCCGCCACCGACATCAGAACAGCTCCGCCCGGACTCCTACGGGAGCCGGGCTCCGCTCACGACGGCTCCGACCATTGCCGAGCTTCAATCGACAGATCCACACCCCCTGATAGGCCCTCAAAACGGCCGCGACCCTGCTCCACCTCCTGTGGCGGACTCCGCACAGCTCCATTATTCCCCTGGCAGGCCACCGTAACGGCCGCGACCCTGCTCCACCTCCTGTGGCGGACTCCGCACAGCTCCATTATTCCCCTGGCAGGCCACAGTAACGGCCACGAACCTGCTCCACCTCCTGCGATGGATACCATGCGATTCCCCTGACGACGGACGCTGCTCCACCCTTCATAACGGATTCCACATGGCAAGTCGAGGTGATACCCACGTGTCCGCTCCATTATCTTTCGCAATCAATTCTCCTGACCATGGGCGGCCCACTAACAGGCAGTTACACACGTCGCCATCAGTCCGTTGCCTCCCCCGCCTATAAAAGGGGGGACTCAGATACGTTATTTTTTAAGCTCATTTCTCTTATCTCAAAACTCTGCTAAATTCTCCGTTCGAGCACTTCATTCTTGTTGAGGCAGAGAACTGACTTGAGCGTCGGAGGGTCTTACCGGAGCAACCCCACCTCCGGTTTAGACTTCCCTTGCAGGTCCCGGCGGCGACCGCGGCCTCCTCAACTCCAGCTTCTCCGGCGCAGGCAGATTTTTGCACCAACACATAGTATAATTTATTTTTATCTGTAATTGGGTGTAGAAAACCTCTTTTTGAGCCTGTATAACCCAGATCCCAACCTCAATCCAATTCAGATCGTGATCCGGATCTGAACTGAATCTCGATCTGGATCTCAGATCGGACAGTTCATATGCATTAAAAATTCACTGAAGGTTTATCTAATCCTAGTTAAAATATTAAATTATAATCATAATATTTTATATATATTAAATTATAAAAAAATATGCATTAAATTATAACAAGTAAAAACATATGCATTAAATTATAACAAGAAAAAATATTTTATTATTAATCAACTAATAAAATATTTGATTAATATTTTATTATTTTATTTTTTTTTTTTCTTTTTTTTCATTTTTCCCCCTTGTTTCTCTCTTCCCTTCCTCCCTCCCCACCTCAGCCGACCTTCCTTCATCGACGGCTGACCCACACCCACCCCCCTCCAGCGCACAACCCACGGCCTTGCCCCATCCGTCATGCCACCCCCTCCGCCCTTCGACCCCCCAGCCCCTGTGTTGCCCCGATTGCCCACCCCCACCCCCACCCCACCCCACGAAACCCCCTCCACCCTCTGGCCCCCTAGCCCCTTACAACCCCCTCCACCCTTCGGGCACTTGACCCTTTGTGCCATCGTCCCCCCACCTCCACGACACCCGAACCTCCTTCGAGATGCCATCGTCCCCCCAACCCCTACCACCATCCCCCCAATCCTTGGCTTCTGCGCCCACACCCATCATCGCTGGATGGACCCTTGTGACCCGCCCCCCCATTCCTCTCCATCCCGACGAACCCCATGGCTCCCCCCCATCCCAATTGGCATTGCTCCTTCGCACCCCACAGCCCCCCTTCCCCATGACCAGACCCCCTCCCCATCCCCTCCCCCTCCCCCCAACTCGATGTCGCTCACCGGTGGCTCGATCAACCAAAAAAAAAAAGATTGGTGGTGGGCGAAAAGCGATGGAGATTGTACTTGAGGGAGAAGAAGAGTCACTCGTGATGGCTGGTTGAAGCAATGGTGGAGCCCAGAAAGTGATGAAAATTAGTGACAAAAATTTTCATCGTTAATACACTTATTCATGATAGAAAGTAATTTTCGTCACCAATAAGGTCCGTCAAAAATTTTTTACTAAATTTTTTTTTTAAAAAAAAAATTTGCCCAAAAAATTCATGAAATAAATTATTGATGATAAAAATAAAAATATACATCATTAATAAGAGTATTAGCGATGAAAATACAGTTTCTGTCGCTAATAAATACCATCTAAAAATTTTTTTTTCCTCTAACATTTTTTCTTCAAAAAATAAAAAAAATTATTTTTAAAATGATTTTGCTGACAAAAATTTTTTTCATCGCTAATAAAAGTTTTCTTTTCCATTACCAAATTTTTTCTTCATAAAAAATGATTAAAATAATATTTTTAAAATATGGTTACTAATGAAAAATAAATTTACATCACAAATAAATTTTTTTAAATTTTTTTTAAAAAAAATTAAAGACTATTTGTAATAAAAATTTAGTTTACATCACTAATAATTAAAAAAAAAATTCTAAATTTTTTCAATCTAAAAAAATCTTCCCAGTAATAATTTCATAAAAAAATTAATTTTGGATTTTTTTATTAAAAAATTTTCCATCCATAAAATTTAATAAAAAAATGATATTAAAAAGATATTCATGATGAAAAATAAAAATAATTTTCCTTAATCTAAAAAATTTTTGGTCTAAAAAATTTTTCCAAAATAATTTTATTAAAAAAATTATTTTTTTATTAATAAAAAATTATATAAATAGTTAATTTATGATTTTTTCTTTAATTTTTTTTTTCTTTCAAAAAATATTACATAAAAAATATAATTATAATAAAAAATTTAATTTACATTGCTAATAATTATTATAAGAATAGCTCTTCGACTTTCATAATGAAATTGATACTATAGAAGATCGATAGCTTTAAAATCTTTAATCTCCAAGGAGCTCATCTTCTTCTTGGAGTCTACATTTTGGAAGTCGGAGTATGAGAATATCGTGATAATTTTGAGATCACAAGAGAAGTCCTTTAAGATTAAGATTTGAAAGATAGGATAGGGATAGAAAGTTAGAGATCTAAAAGCTCATATATTGCATGTAAGGATCGAGCATAAAAAATTCAAGAGGAATTATGTGAGCATCAAAGAGCAATTAATTAGAATCAAAGCAGACCTGTGGGTAATGCAAGTTGTGTTATAAATTACAAGCTCATATTTATATTTTGCATTGTTAGAAAGATGAGTGCTCATATTGTTTATCTTCTGATGATTGAAACTCTTATAGAGATACATTTAAGCATCAATCGATGCAAAAAGTATGGTACCTTTTGAGATTATGGAAGTCATGCTAGAATGTGCTACTTAACTATATAGTTTTTATATGAAAGGAGGCTCCTTTAATGCAGCTTAAGACAGACACTCCATCAAAAAAATTTATTAATATCACTAGTAACAGTGACAGTGATAAACAGATAAATTTTACATCACAAATAAATATATATCTCATTTTATTCAAAAGGACCTATTTATTCTACTTCACGAATATCATCCACTTTCATTAATTTTTCCATACAAAAAGTTCGATCTGGATCATAACTCATATTTACTTCTTTACTATATAAAAGGATAAAAGATGTATACAGCTGCCATAGAAAATAGATGTAGCCACCTTACACGAAATCAAAAACTTAAATTTTATGATTTTTTTAAATTTTTAATTTTTTAAATATTGGTGATGAAACTATTTTTATCGTAAATAATTAAGTATTTATGATGTAAATTTTTTTCATCATAAACACTTAATTATTTATGATAAAAATTTTCATCACGAATAATAAGTAATTTTTAATTTTTTTAATTTTTAATTTTTTTAAATATTGATGATAAAAATATTTTCATCATAAATAATTAGGTATTGATAATGAAATTTTTTTTTATCGAAATACTTGATTATTTATGATGAAAATTTTTTATTATAAATAATAAGTAATTTTTGATTTTTTTAATTTTTTAATTTTTTTAAGTATTGATGATGAAAATATTTTTATCATAAATAATTAAGTGTTTACAATAAAATTTAATTATTTACAAGCTCGAATATTGTCTCCATTGCCATTGGGTTGTCCTCCGCACTATCTCCATCTGTCCAACTATGGTGTCATTGGACCTTATACAACAACTTCTAAAAAACTTTTTATCATAAATAATCAATAATTTTTAAATTTTTTATTTTTTTTAAATAATAACGATGACAATATTTATGTTGCAAATAAACTTATTGATGATGAAAAAAATCTTTCATCGTAAATACTTAAATTATTTATGATGAAAATATTTTTATCATTAATATTTAAAAATTTAAAATTAAAATAAATGACATATTATTTATAATAAAAAAATTCATCATAAATAATTTATATTTAAGATGAAATTTTTTTTCCATCACTGATATGCGACTATTTATGATGAATTTTTTTTTCATCATAAATATTAAATTATTTATAATAAATATTTTTTTTATTATAAATAATTTTATTGATAATGAAAATATTTTTATCGTAAATAATTTTATCACAAAAAGACTGTTTTCTTATAGTCTATCACTGTAGAAAAATCGACAGATGCATAACATGTATTTTTAAAATTTTTATGTAGCGAAATAAATCAGATTAAATAATTTAATCTATAAAATATACATAAGATCTAATCTTAACGCCTATCCTAGGATCTAAAAATAAAATTTGTATGTATGATCATATCATATATGCATCTGTAGATCACTTCTACATACAGATCAAGTTCAGAATTTGATATCTGAGTACGGGTAGAAGGTCTCCGCATTTGAATCACAAAAACTTGAAGGATGCTCACAGCCGCACAAGATGTCTGACCTTTATGGTTGGTCCACTCAAAGTCCTGCACTAATCGATCTCCTAAAAAATGCTAGTTCGCATGAAGACCTACTGGATGGCTGATCTGCTCCTTCAAATTTCTCAGACTCCTCCGAAATCGAAGACGGACAAGGAGGTAGATGAGGTAATGGAAGAGGATGATGGAGAACTTTTTTCTCCTTTTTTTCTCTTCCCAAAACCCTAGATCTGATCTAGGTTTTCTTTCCCTCAAGAGGAGGAAGAACTCCTCCATACTCGCATGCCAAAGATGACCGCCCACACCAAGACCTCATGCCCAAAAACCCTAACACATGGTGAATTAGATCTGATTTTTGTTGCACAAAAATTAGATCTTTTTATAGATTGCGTGGATGGGGAGATAAGGATGAAGTTCGAATCAAATTTGAACTTAGATAAGAGTCTGATTTCAAGTGAAATTCAAATCTAATTTGAATTTAAATCAAACTAGATTTTATCCTCATCTAAGGAGCTTTAAGAGTGGGCGACAAAATACTTTTTGGCATGGAGTTTCTTACATCAATATGAAATTGACGTTGGGAAGAGGGCATGCGCACAAGGGTGGTTGGTGACTAGGAGAGTCCAAGCTATTTTGGACTCTTAGGGTTTTATCCAATAAGACTCCAACCTAATCAAATTAGGTTAAATCCAATTAAATAACTTGAACCCAATCTAATTAGGTTTCAAATCTGATTAAATCAAATTTTAATCAAGCTCAATTTCTGATCAAATCAGAAATTAATTATCCTTAGCAATTAGATCATCTTATAACCTAATGGGTCAAATCAAATCGAATCCAATTCAATTAGACTTGAACCAAATTATATTGCTCAATCAATTTGAGCTAATCAGCAATTCAATTGCTGATCAATCCTCTTTTAGTTCATTAACTATTAGCAAATTGATTTATTACAACTTTTGCATCAGGTTAATCGTCAATTGAATTGACGATTATATCCTAGAATGATTCTCAATCATTGATCAGCCTCTTGATCAGATAGAAACTTCTTTTGAGTGTGATCCCATAGGTTCGAACCTAAGCTGGTAGTATAGGAATAACTTTCTAAACTAATCGATGAACCATCCAATAATGGGACCCAATGTCTGGATAGGTCGAATGATTGCAAAGCAATATTCAAGAACCTACGGGTGTATGGTTATCGTATAATTCATTCCTTTGATCTTAATGCTCAAGATGACCTAAGGTTTAATTGTCAATCCTGAAATAGTCAACTATATTGTATCTCAACCTTTCAAATCCATCATATGGATTATTCTGATCAAGATTTTATTAAATTAAAATACAGTGATGCATTAACTCCTGAATCTGGAGAGATCAATCCTATTTTGACTCATACACTGACTTAACAAGTACTTAACTACATCCAAAAGCCTTCCTTCACCTCTCTTCTAAACAGATGAGTCTTGAATCTGCAGTGTGGGGATACTGAAAGAGTGCAGGTGGTTGTTAAAGAATAATTTACACTGAGCATGACCATCATAAAAAACTACTTGGATGTCTACTTGCTCGTCAGTGCTCTTCTCAATGCTGAAGTGGTGTGAGTGGTCCTTTGAGCTGGATGTATTGGCTATTTGTAGTGAGGCTATTGAGTTTGACTATAGCTAAACTTAGACTCTTAGCCATTTGAGTCCTTGCGATGTATGTTGACTTCAATGGGTTCAGATTCACTGTTAGGAGTAGGATGCACCTAGATGGAATCTATCAACCTCAGTAGAAAAGGAGAAGTCCTATCTGATTTGTGAGACTGAGTTTAAAAAGTCTTTAATCAAAATAAGTGTGAATACTGAAAATGAGTTTTCATGGGATTCACAAGTAAACATGAGTCCAGCCAATCTAGCATATGATTGACGTTGGGGTTAGACGAGTTCTCCATAACCTCCGTCAAGTTGAGACTCATGATAAAAAGATTGAATCATGCGATAACTGTACTTAGAGGTTCAATATTTTTATTCTACTAGGTTGTCACTACATATTACTAGGTATCACTGATGGGTTGTGAGACTCATCGAGCATCATCTTGATGATCGATGATACTTGAAGGATAGATTTGGAATTGTTCCAATCCATCAAAAGAAGTTTCGATGGTATTGTGATAGGGATCATAATATATCTCGTTATCAGATAGAATAGTATCTATGGGGTCACATAAAAAAAAAATCTTATATGATTAGATGGTTGATTAACGATTATCAATCTTTGATTAACGATTATGAATTATTGATTGGTATAATCGTCAATATGATTGATGATTAATCTTATTCAAAAGTTATAATTAAATAATTCACTAAGAATTAATAAATTATAGAAGGATTAACTAGCAATTAGATTACTAATTAGCTCAATTTAATTGAGCAATGAGATTCGGATCAAGTCTAATTAAATTGGATTCAATTTGATTTGAGTTGGATTTGATTGGATCAAGCCTGATTAAGTTATGAGATAATCCAATTGCAAGATAGATTAATTTCTGATTTGATTAGAATTTGGGTTTAGTTAAATCTTAATTAGATTAGGATTTCATTGAGGAGATTTGGTTCTTAATTGGATTAGGTCCTCTCCTCTCCTTGGGTCCAACCAAATCAGATTTGGATTGAGACAAATTTAAAACACCTAGGGTCCTAACTCTCTGGGATTCTCTCTCTTGCGCATGCCCTAAATTTCATGCCAAAAATATTACATGCTAATGTATATTGGTGTGAAATATTTTTGCATGAGAGGAGGGCACAATAAAGGTTGGTGGCATCTCATCATGACTCATCATCTTAAATCAATTTGAATTTGATTCAAATTACATTGAGGATAAGAAGGAAACAAATCAAGGGATAATAAAAAAAAAAGGTGGTGCCAATTTATTCTTTGTGCATTGAGAAAGAAGTTGGCATGAGAAAAAAATTAGATCTGATTTCTTTCTCATGCCACTCTTTATTTTTGGCATCAAAAATATTGGACACCCCCTCTTGTTCATGCCCCTTTTCCTCCCTATAAAAGTCCAAAAGTTGGTTGCCCTAGGCAGATAAAAAATTCTTCTCATACGTCGAGCCTCCTCTCTCCTCTTCTTCCTCCAGTTCTTCATCTCTAGAGAGTCAGTGAGATTCGAAAAAGAAAAAGTTAGATTAGCCATCAAGAGAAGATCTCTGTAAGGGAGCTAGTATCCCAGAGAGATCACATACCTCTGATCAGAACAGAGCTTTGTGTGGATACCTGTAGAGGTCAGATGCATGTGCGGCTCAAGGAACCTTCAAATCCACGATCATTAGCTGCCGTGAAGTTTGACCCACGCTAAGATTTTAAGATCTGATCTCAAATACTTATTTTAAATTTTAGATTATGTATGTCATAGATCCAGGCATAGATAGTTTACAGATTAGATCTGATGCATGCTGGGTTAAAATGGTTTAATTTAGATCTCTTCCACTGTATTCAAAAATTTTTGAAATATATGCATGAAACTGCTCGATTTGTAATAGTGGTATCAAAGCCATAGATTTTTCTTGATATGCATAGATCTGATTTCTGATTTAGATCTAAAAATTTGAATGGATTAAAATCAATTTTGTACTGATGTAAGGTTGTCCTGATATAGGATTAATCTCCTATATTGAAAAGATTGTCCTAGCACAGATTGATCGATTTTAAAAATAATTTTTAAACCATGTAAATCAATTTTTAAGATCTAAAATTAGATGTATATGATATATCTTCGCTAATGTTAGATCTAAAATTAATATAATTAAAGTTTGCATCGAACTGATATAAGGTTGTCCTGATATCGCCCGTATCCTTGACACCAATAGATTGTTCGGGACAAATTACAAAGATTGGCTCAAAAATTTGAGAATTATTCTCAGTTTTGAAAAGTTGAACCATATCCTTGATCAAGATATGTCTGTGTTACCAACTCATATTAGAAAATGCAGTGGTTTTGTACTTGTATTTTTAAAATTTCCAAAACATGATAATCATGCACAATGGAAGTAAATTAAATTAAAATATTTTTAATTTAAAATACACCAGGTCAAATATAAAAACCACACATCAGATCTTAACAAGAATACATTACCAAAATCTAAAATCAAAAATCAAAATAAAAGGTTAGTAGAGTACATCTGTAGATCTGATCTCTATACCTTCGGATCCTGCAGATGTTCAAGATTCGAGTCGTAGCCACACAAGCACCCGACCTTTATTGGTATCTACATGAAGATGTCTAATTGAAGCATCGAGACCACTGGTATGCTAGCATCTTGCAGGTCTCACTCTCAGCTTTGGATCTGGATCCTCTCCTAGAACTCGAAGAAGATGAAGGCTGTGCGAACCCTTTTGCGTTTGATGGGATCTGAACCCGACCATCAAGAAGAGGAAGAAAATACCTTTTCTTCTCTTCTTTTTCCTCTCTATTATCTCTCTAGATCTAATCTAATTAGATCATAAGCGTGGAGATGAAGAAAGGAGGAAGGGAGGCATTGGAAGAGAGTCGTATTACGGCAAGAAGGGAACGCTATATCTCTCTCACACACACCCTCTCCCTCTTCTTTTATTTTGTCACACAAAATTATTCTTCACACCCCAACCAATCCCTAACACCCTATTAGATCAAATCAGATCTGATCTTAGTTGTTAAGATCAAAAGAAAGGGATAAGATGTGTTAAGATAGGAGAAGCGGCAAGGAAGAGTTGGAAGATATCTCACGCACAACTTCAGTGCATGCCAATCTTTTTTCCATATTTTTGTCACACAAAAATAACATCCCATGCCCATATCAGATCCTCATCTGATATATTTCCCTTTTAAATTAAATTCAAAAGGAAACTAAATCAAAAAGGAGAGATAAAGTCCTAGAGAAGTGGTTGGCACCCCTTCTCCCTTCACGCATGCATACCAACAGAAGTAGTGAGAAAAACACCGCTCCATCCCACTCTTGGTCGGCCAAGTGGAGAGAGAAGCCTAAAAAATCTAGACTCTAAGGATTAGATTCAATTTGATTTAAACTGAATCTTAATCGGGTTCAAATCGAGTCCAAATTGAATCGAATTTGAAAGGCTGTCAAACCTGATCCAATCAGAATTGAAATCCAAATTTGATTTGGATAATTGAATTCAATTAATATTAAATTAAATAAAAAAATAAATTAAATTTTATTTAAATTAATTAAGACTTGATCTATAATTTAATCAATTTTAATTAAATTATAATATTTATAATTAAGTTTCTGTGCTAACAATTAGCAGTTACTAAATCTGTAATACATATAAATTAATAGTTTTTAAAATTTAAACCATCAATCCAATTGATAATTCAAATATGATCTAAGCTATTAAGATATACTGTGATCTCCATTATAGTATCATCAAAACTTCTTTCAATGGGCTGGAAAGATTTCAACTCACCTCAACAAGGATCGTTGATCCGAAAATGATCCTAGTGAGTTCTCACGATCTACTAGTGATACTAGTAATATGTAGTGACAATTCAGCAGAATAAAAAAATAAATTCTTAGATATAGTTACCATGTGATATAGTCTCTCTATCGTGAGTTTCGACTAGATGGAGGTCATGAAGAACTCGTCAAACCTTATCATCAGTCATATGCTAAATTGGCTCGACTCCAGTTCATCTGTGAATCTTGTAGAAATTTTTTTTCATTATTCATACTTCCTCTGATCAGAGACTTTCTACTTGCGAATCGCATATGACTACTTCTTTTCTACCAAAATTGATAGATTCTATCTAGGTGCATCCTACTCCAAATAGCAAATCTAAATCTACAATAGCCAGCATACACTGTAAAGACTCGAATGACTAGAGACCAAAGATACGTGCAGTCAAACTAAGTAGTCTCATTACGAATAGCCAACACACCATAGGTCAAAGGATCAGTCACACCACTGCAGCATCGAAAAAATCACTAATGAGTGAGTAGACATCGAAGTAGTTTCTCATATTGGTTACACTCAGTGTAAGTTATTCTCTAACAATCATCTACACTCTCATCCTAGTGTCCCCCCACCACAGACTCGAGACTCATTTGTCTGAAAGGGAGGTGATCTATGCATCGATCTTAAATGGATTGGTCACTATCTTTTATGATGATCCAACAATCAGGAGCATTTAGAAATTAACTACTAATGATGTATGTCTCAAATTCTCAACACTTTGAGAATATACAAAATTATCTTTGTTAATTTCTAAGATAAATCATGGACACATACTACATGATTGGTAATAAAAATTATCTGACAAGTATAAAAACATGCCCTAGAGAAAGATATGTGTCAGTCAAAGTTAACTTCTAGGGCATATATCTAATAAACTCTCACTTACACTAAAGTCAATCTGCCATATACCTGAGCTCCATCTTCTGAAGATAGGCTTTGATCTTTAGCTGGCTAAGTAACTTGAGCCTACCACATCCTATGTGGAGTTTACTCTCTGCACCTTTATGTATTTCTACTTGAGGTAATCACGTATATCCCTGCTCTATGTGCTAGGACTTCTGATGAGATCTTGGCTCCTTAGTGAGGGTTATGGGCCATTGTCTTTGTAGTACAACATCATGGCATCCGATGGCATGACATCTAGTTTCGTAACTATCATAAGAATCAGAATGCATCCTGCACATCTACAGCACATTCAGCTTTCATTGGTCGGTTGCTTGGAGTCCTTCCAATATATTGAACCAACATAACTTAAGAATACATATTGATGTAGATATTCTACCATCAGTATCAGTGTATCCTCCCACTCTTGGCTATAACCCTTCTTCAAAGATCAGAAATAATCTCTTAGTGCTTCTCAAATACCTAGGGATGTTTTCATAAAAAATCCAATGCTCCTAGCCTAGATTCGATAAATATCTACTCGTGACTCTCACAGCAAGACATACCAAGTCGAGTATATAACATGGAATACACCTATGCCCAAGAGGATAATGGATCCCTCTTGGAGATTTCTATGCTGAATCTTTTTAGCATCTCTTCTATGTATTTGTCTGTGAAAATCCAAATATCCTTTTAGATCTATCTCTATAGACCTTCATTTTTAGAATACAGGATGCTTGCACCAGGGCTTTGATGAAAAAATTCTATATGCAATCATATCTTAACTGATGTCAGTATGGGACACTCCCACTGATCTTCATGTAAACACATGATTCCTCTTTATTTTTGATGAAATCAAATAATTTGATCACATCATTGAAACAACCATTCCAACTTCGAGTTTTTGCTTAAATCTATGAATGGATCTTCATAGTGTAATCTCTATCATTGAAAATGAAATCCATAGGCCACTGCATATGGATACCTTCCCAAGATATCCTTTCAGTAGGGCTATCTGTACATCTATTTCTCAGAATCGATGTCCAACATCATCTTATTATAGATTTTGGGATCATCTCTATATTTTCTATCTCCCATGAGAAATACTTTCTCTGGATCCTTTGTAAGAATATCAAGTACCTTTTAGAAGATTGGAAGATCCTACTAGATCTATGAGGTGGAGAGATACTACATGTACTAGCTCATCATAAATAGGTTGTACAGATTCTATGACTTGTTACTCTTCAGAGACTCTCTTCGAGTTTATCCTCCCATTATTTTTAAAAAAATAGTATGATTGCCCACAATCATATTATGAACCATTAGAAAGAAAAAGTCATATTCCAAACCTTTTAGCATATTTCATAAATGAGCTCTCACAGACCTATCCTCAAACTTGTCCACCATACTATATCACATACAATGTGGTGAAACTAACTTTAGAGGGAACCTAATTTAAATTTCAAAAATTAAGGCTTGTCCCTAAAGAAACTAAGGTTAAATCAGTGATGTTTATGATGGTCCAGACCATATCTTATATAGTACCACTCCTCCTTTCAAATATCCCATTAAGCTGAGGTATACAAGGAGGATTCCATCATGAAACTGTGCCATTTTCTTGAGATAATCGTAAAATATTCTATTTAGTATTGCATCCTCGATCTGATCGAAGTACCTTTAGAGTTTTTTGGTTTACTTCTCTATTTTACATCTAAATTTTTTAAATCTTTCAAAGGCTTCAGATTTGTATCTCATATACATACCTATACCATGACTGATCATCGGTAAAGGTAAAAAAATAGAGATAACCTCCCTCATTTGGTTCATCAAATAGACCGCACACATCAAATATGTACTAGGGTAAGTATCTCAGCAGTCCTATCCCTTTGTCCTATAAAGAGCAGCTTGGTCATTAATTCTTAAAGAGATAATTTACAGATTAGATATTACTCAACAGTTAATGAGCCCAAAGGCCAATTTTTCTTCAATCGATAAATCACTTCTTCTATATGACCTAGTCTAAGGAACCACCTATATACTTTAGGTTTATTTGATTTTTGGATCTCTCAAATCCAATGGCATTCACTGTTTGCTCAAATAAGTTCACAGTTGCATCACCATGCAAATGATAAAGACTATCTCTAAGAACTAAATCTAAAATAGTAGTCGCAAAGGTTAAATGCCCATGGCCACAGTGCAACTATTGCACCATTGCCAACTCAAAAAAGTACTTCACCTTCGCTCAGCCCTCTTCCTTCTCTTAGACCCTATACAGAAGTGCGTAACATGTACTAGAGTCTAATACTCAATTGGGAGAAGAGGAAAACCATAAGATCAGTTTTGAGCAATTCTGACATGCCTTTCAAAGATGTGGCCATATTTCTTCAGACTTTCTAGATATGTACATCTAAACTTTTCAAGGTCTTTTAGTTACCAACATATTGATCAATTTAGTTAAGGTGCTATAATGTTTATTCATATAATAGTTTCATAAACTACCCATATGAATCAGGGATTGTAGGATCAAATCTATTAGCAATGCCTTATACATGGTCATGTTGAGCTTCTCAAGCTCCTCAATGTCCTTAATCATTGTCAAATAGTGGTCATGGATAAATTGCCCATCACACATCTCATGCACTATACAACTCTGATCACCTCACAGCTGTTGTAGATGAGTCAGCATATCGTTGGTAGTCTACATATCCTTATGCATACATTGGAGCTTATCAAGCATGGATTTCTGTTTATAGCACCTAACCTAATTATCATTATCCAGTCATTTGTCAAGTATAGCTCGTTGACTATAGTTTGGACAAGCTGATGACATTGGGATAATGTGATCAAGAATATGGCTTAATATTCCAAAAACTAAGAACAATTCTTAGGTTTCTGAGTCAAAATATGTAATTAGTTTCGGCTAAGTGATTGATATCTAAGATTCAAGCTAAAAGGTTGAAAACTGACATAATAAAATTCAAAGACTAAAGATTCTAATTAGATGATTGTACTTGTAAATATTTGTTTTAGGAACTTTAAAAACAAATGAAGGCTCCCACTAATTTTTTGAGTCTCTCACACTCTTCGGGTGGAGAAATGAAAACCCTAATGTGATAATTAGACTTCTAATGGGTGCTGCGGTCCTACTAATGTACGGTACCTCATCTAATAATTATTGGTGACATGTATACCAATGCGTGGATAACTTTTTATCCATATACTTCTCTAAGCATGTTGTAGCGATTTGATCTCTAAGTCATGTGGGCTCACCTAACAGTTGTTGACTACACTCCTTAGTTAAGCCCGACCTACTATTCACCAACAGGTGTAAAGCCATCATTGGATCCCTCACCTAACAGTTATTGGGTCCAACCCTATCTTTACTCAAGGGCGTCTAATACCAATAGAGTGGTTGTGCCTTCTCGATGCAACTGAACCATTTTGTAACCAATCGAGAACGATCAATGCCGGAAAAGGCACCTGCATCTCTACAATAGTGGAAGGCCAGTAGACTTAATATTTAGTGAGGAGATTTAGGTTCAGGTCTATTCTAATAGTTACATACATCTGATGTAGATGACTAATCTGGTTCAAGTCAGCACATCTTATGTCTGATTAACCTAGTCAGTATGGGTGAACTTGAGTCAACAAATAACCTAATACAAAACATAATCTCCCAAAATGGCTAGATAAGTGAAGATGAGTAGGGTTCCCCCCATTGCTTTCCTTAGACACCAATGAATTGGCCAGGTTAGACAAAGGAGCCAATTAAAGAACCATCATTTAAGACTTGCCTTAGACACCAGATTGGTTGATTAGAATCGATTAGGTTCACCTACAGATCCGAGCTCGAACCATTGAGCCATATTTGGTCTTGATTTAATCAATTCATATCATATGTGAATGAATTTGACCAACCATAACTAAACTCAATTTTGAGCCCCTTTGATCTAATCCCAACCAACTTTTGATTAGGTTCGATCAACTGCTCAAAATCGAAAAGGGTTCTAGCCGATCTAATCAATGATCCTAGTTGTAGTTTAGTCTCTAGACCTAATTTATTCAACCCATACCCGAAGCCTATATTTTATGCATTAAAATTTAGATCTTAAATTCATAATTTTAAATCTTTTAATTTCAAATCTTAATTCTCAAGTACATTATGTACATAGATTTTAGTTTAGATATCGAAATAATTTTTGATCTAAACTATTTATATGGTATCTCATGCAATTTTGCTATCTGTAGAATCAAGTCAACTCATCTTGATACTCGAGTTGACTCATCACAGTGAGATGGCTCAACATTAAGACACACAAAAATTTGTAGACCTAGCCTGCATAATTGAGTCAGCTCATCTACAAACGAACCGACTCACCAGGATCTCGAGCCATCTCTAATAAAAATAAGTCGACTTGCCAAGCACTCAAGTTGACTCAAACAAAAATTGAGTTGACTCCACAGGCATATCAGTTACAGTTTTAGAGTTTCATACAAATAGAACCTAAGATTTTAGATCTAGAATTTTATTAAAATTAAGTTTCAGATCATGTATCAAAAACTATATATCAGATATATCATTTTTGATCTAAAATATATATCTTAATACATGCATAAATAGATCTAAATCTAAAATATGTATCACATACAATTTTTTATTCGCTGTTCATCTTCATGGGAAACATCACAAGCAGCACTCTTATACGTCATAAGAGAACCCATCGAATGGGCAAAAGAGGGACTTTAATCCCTTCTTCTTATGGCTAGATGACCATGGTGATTATCCCAATCTGATTACTATACTACTAAAAAAATTTAATCTAACATATCGTATATGTAACAGATTAATTTCAGATCTAATTATCTTTCACATATCATATACATGAACAATAAATTAGAATATAGTATGCAATCATATATCACATATATGAATTAAAATTCAGTAATAATCTTAGATCCAAATTAAACTCTACTTGATGTCTTCATATCTGAAACTAATTTTAGATATGAAGCCATCATGATTCTTTTCAGATTTAAAATAATTTCAAATTCAAAATAAAATTTGTGATCATATCATAATATGTAGAAATTTTTAAATCTACTATTAATTAACATTCTACATCATTCTTGCAATGATTTGTCGGAATGATGTCAACCAATTAACTAATCTTCAGATCTGATTTCTATAATTCAAATTTTAGATCTGAATGGTTCATATTCATATAAGAGAACCTAGCCTGATACGACTGTTAAAAAATATGATGGTTTCATATATATATTTTTAAAATTTTCAAAACATGATAACCATGCACAGTGAAAATAAATTAAATTAAAATATTTTTAATTTAAAATACACCAGATCAAATCTAAAAATCATGCATCGGATCTAAACACAAACATATTACCAAAATCTAAAATTTGAAATCAAAATAAAAGGTTAGTAGAGTAAACTTAAAGATCTGATCTTCATACCTTCGGATCTTGTGAATGTTTAGGGTTTGAGTGGTCGCCACGCAAGCACCTGACCTTTGCTGGTATCCACACGAAGATGTTTGATCAGAGCATCGAGACTATCGATGTACTAACATCTTACAGATTTTATTCTTTAGCTTTGGATCTGGATCCTCTCCTAGAACTCAAAGAAGATGAAGGCTGCGTGAACCTTTTCGTGTAGATTTGACGGGATCTGAACCTAACCATCAAGAAGAGGAAGAAAATATTGGGTTCTGATTATGTAGCAGAATATAAATTTTTAAAAAATTTTAACATGCATATCAAAAGCTTTAACAATTAAAATTAGCCCATCGGAACTCAAATCCTAGAATCACCTTGTAGATGTCGAACAAACCAAAATCAAGCATGCAAAGAGTTAAAAACTTATACTTTTAAAATAAGTAATATTTTAAAATGACGATCTTCATGAGACTTCAAAGTAGAAGTCCTCCAATGGTGATCTACATGAAAGATGATCAAGGTCCTTTCCAACTGGTGCAGCGCCATAGCCTTTTCTTCACAAGTGTGTTGCCGGCTTTCTTATCGAAGAACAATCACACCAACACCTGTTTGCCTTGATTCATTTACTAGGACCAAGCTAAGAGAGCTCTCTCCAGAAATCTCATAATCTAGGATTTAATTTTATACTTCAACATATGAAAAAAATCAAATCTTAGGACAAGCACACCACACTTGCTTTTTTTCTCACCTCTCTATTTTTTTCACTCAATTTTCTTATCTTTTTGCTCTAATTTTTTTGACTTTTCCTCTCTTATCATATGCCTAACAACTAATTTTTTCAAGATTTTAACCCATGTGGGGTGTCTCATGTAAATATGGGATGAAGGAATAGCAGGAAGTCCCAAAGGGTGCCAACTCTTGGTGCTTCACCTTTCCACGTGGAGAATTAAATCTTCGATGAATTAATTGATGCAGAAAAGCCTTCATACAGAAAGACTCCTCCTCTTATTGAAAAGAAGAAAATAATTTTCCTCCGGAATGCCCAGGTTGCATCTAAAATTTTTTTCTAATGTTCTACTTGTTTAAAGATCAAATCCTTACCTGAATCGCAGTGGAACCAGGGATCAAATCTCAAATTATCTGATATAAATTTTTGTGGAGGCTTGGATATACAGACCCTCTACTTCGCATGTATGTCAGACGCCATAGGAAAGCAGGATGAACTCTAATCCAATTGGCTTCGCAACTCAATCAATTGAGGGATGAGATATGATGATGTGACACCTCACACCAGCAGGTAGGATGCCCAAGAAGAATCCATGCCCAAGGAGAGAAGGAAGCAACAAAGGGAGAGATGTAGAAGATGAAGAACCTCTCTCTTCACATACTTGTCTCTCTCTCTTTTTATCTTCTCTCAATTTGACTTGTTTACTATTCCATTCTCTTTTCTCATCCATAGGTAGAGACCCTCTCTATTCATTGATGATTCTCATGACCCAATGAGAGGAGGACTCTTTATTCAAATCTGATTTGAATTGGTCCAATACTCATGAAAGAAGGACTCCTATATGAGATATAATTGCCATCACTTATGACATCCACTTTGCACCCACTCTCACACTCACTTGGGATGCCCCAAATAAGCATCAAACTAATTTTTGATCATGCTTCATGAGTGGATATTCTCAGTGTAAGTAGGAATACTCATATCTCATCCAACAGGTCTGATTTGAATCCGATTCGAAGTCGGTTCGAAATAATTTTGAAAGGCTGTCAATCCTAAACTCTTTAGGACTTTTGTACCAAGTCTAACTTCAATTTTAGACCTATTTAAGTCTAATTAATTTAGATCTAATCTAAAAATAATTAGTATTTAAATTCAATCTTTCATATGTTTCATAGATCATAGATAGAAATTATTCATCCCCAGGATTGAACCTGAACCTCATGTGTAGTGCTAGCTAGACATAGTCAACTCTTCAATCTTGTTTGACCCATAACTCAATTCTCAATCAAGTTAGCTTATATGTTCAATCAAGTCAAGTACTTCCAGATTGGACATATAAACATAGATCAATTTCTTTCTACTTTGTCTGACTTATGTGCGTGACTCCATAGATTCAAACACTAAGCCAGTAGCACAGGAACTAATTCCAGCACTAATCAAGATACCATCTAGAAATGATTTTCGATATCCAGATAGGTCGAATTATCATAAAGAAATATTTTAGAATCTATACTCATGGTTACCGCATAATTTATTCTTTTGACCTTGGATGCTCTAGAATGGTCTCAGGTTAACTGTCAACCGAGATTGCTTCATCCATATTGTATTTCAACCTTTCAAATCTATCTCATGGATTACCCTAGCCAAGACTTTACTAAATTAAAATACAGTGATACATCAACTCCAATAATCTGGAGGGGTCAATCCCATCTTGATCCATACACAGACTTTGCAAGTACTTGACTGTACCCAGTAGCCTTCCGTCACTGCATTAAAAATCCAGATAGTTCGATACCAAAGCACAGTGAGTTGCTTGTAAGTCACTATGGTGATCTCAAGTTTGAAAAATATTTATACTCATGTATTTCGCGAGTAGCTCTTAATAGCAGAATGCTCAGCAGATGAGTCACTTGTTCAGTAACGATGCACCCTTACATCTCACTTGTATGCCATACCAGTATCACCACACTCCTTGATTAAGAGGACAACTAACTCATATGGCACACAACGACCTTCACTCGATAAACATCATCATTCCGTAATGACGTATCATTTGGTTGTGAACTTGTTTAAGAACTATATGATAAATCTTCTCTTTATCGTACACTAGCATAGTTTCTAGGGACTTCATCATAGTACAAGAGTTCAAGAAAGATGTCACTTTGTGATGAAAATATCAGAATAACTATTATTCAATAATTAATAATTCATATACAAGGATTAACTCAATCATCACATGATTGGTTTTGGGATACAATTCTCAACAACTCCCACTTGGACTAAAGCCAATCTGGATAGTATCTTATACCTATCTTTTATTTGAAGTCATCAAACTCTTTGATCCCGAGAGCTTTAGTGAAGGGGTCGGCTAGGTTCTTCTTTCCGTCGATCTTCTGAAGCTCGACGTCATCTTGGTTCACGATCTCTCGCACTAGGTGATAGCAGCACATAATATATTTAGTACGATGGTGCAACTTAGGTTCTTTCGCCTGAGCTATGGCACGGAGCTGTCACAATACAGCAGGATAGGACCATCAATGGAAGGTACAACTCTCAGTTCGATAATGAACTTTCGCAACCACACCACCTCCTTTACAGCATCCGATGCAGCAATGTATTCCGTTTTACATACAGAATCAGCCACAGTATGTTGTTTGGAATTTTTTCAGCAAATAGCTCCTCTATTTAAGGTAAATACGTAGCCCGACATGCTTCTGCTGTCATCACAATGTGATTAAAAACTAAAATCAGTATATCCCACAAGTTTCAGATCAGAGTCTCCATAGATAAGCCATTGGTCTTTAGTATTTCTGAAATACTTAAGAATTGCTTTTGTAATCTTGCAATGCTTCTCATCCGGATCAGACTAGTACCTACTCACTACCCCTAGTGAATAGGCCACATCGACCTCGTACATATCATAGCGTACATGATAGATCTCACTGCCGAAGCATATGGTATTTTACTCATGCACTCTCTCTTCTCAGGAGTTATCGGACAATTCTTCTTGAAAAGAGTAATTCCATGGTCTATCGAAAGATAGCCTTTTTTGAAATTATCTATGTTGAACTGCTTCAATAAGGTGTCAATGTACATAGATTGGGACAATCCAACCAACCTTCTAGATCTATCCTTATAGATCTTCATCCCTAGGATGTAGGATGCTTTTCCCAAATCTTTCATGGAGAACTGTGATGATAACCATAGCTTCATACTCTGCAAAGCTGGGATGTCATTTTCTAGTAACAGTATGTCATCCACATACAGCACAAAAAAAATGATCACAGAATCGAAAGCCCATTTGTAGACACAAGGCTCTTTTTCGTTCCTAACGAAGCTATACGTTTTGATTACTTTATCAAAATGCATATTCCAACTCCTCGATGCCTGCTTAAATCCATAAATTGATCTTTTCAGCTTGCACATTTTCAAATCATCTGTGGATGTGAACCCTTCAGGTTGTATCATATACACCTCTTCTTTCAGCTCTTCATTAAGAAAAGTGATTTTGATATCTATTTATCAGATCTTATAATTTAAGTGTGCAGCGACAGCAAGCATAATCTGGATGGACTTGAGCATTGCCACAGGAGAGAACATCTCATCATAGTCAATACCATAACATTGATGGTAACTCTTAACAACTAGACGGGCTTTATAGGTCTCTACCTTCCCATCCGCTCCTCTTTTTCTCTTGAAAATTTATTTACACCCTATGGGTTTTATCTCTTCGGATGGATCAACTAGTGTCCAGACACTATTGATCTCCATAGACTCCAACTCGGACTTCATGGTCTCAAACCATTTTTGAAAGTCGGTCCTTTGCATGGCCTCCATATAGGTAATCGGATCCTCATCATTCTCATCAAGTTCAATAGGATCATCATCTCAGATCAGAAAATCGTAGTATCTGTTTGACTGATGCGGTACTCTATCGGATCTCCTTAATGGTGCCTCTATTAGCTCCAAATTTGACTCACCAACCAAACTCAATTCTGTATGTGTCGGTCTTTCCACCTCATGAACTTCATCAAGTTCAATTTTACAGGTATTAGCTCCTTCACAAGGAACTCCTTTTCCAAAAAGATTGTCGGCTGCTGACAAACACCTTTTGTTCTGCAATGAGGTAGAAGTAGTACCTTTTAGTTTTCCTTGGGTACCCTACGAACAAGCATCTATCAGACTTGGGTCCAAGCTTATCTATCTTTAAATGCTTGACATAAGTTGGACACCCCCAGACCCTAAGATGTGAGAGCACTGGCTTACGTCCAGTCCATATCTCATATGGAGTTTTATCGACAAACTTGTTGGGCATCTTATTCAAAATATAGCAGGCAATCTCTAGAGCATATCTCCAAAAGGATATTGGCAGACTGAAAAAGCCCATCATGGATCAGACCATGTCTAACAAGGTTTGATTCCTCCTCTCGAACACACCATTATGTTGTGATGTTCCAGGAGGGATCCATTATGAGAGAATCTCATTCTCTTCCAAATATGTCAGAAACTCATTGGTGAGGTATTCACTTTCTTGATCTGATCGAATGATCTTAATACTATTTTTAGTTTATTTCTCTACTTCAGCACGAAATCATTTGAACATTTCAAATGATTCTAACTTATGCTTCATAAGATAGACATATCCATACCTCGATAGGTCGTCTGTAAACGTAATGAAGTAGTAGTATCTTCTTCTGGCACTTATGTTCATAGGCCCACATACATCAGTATGTATTAGACCTAGGACATCACTGGTTCTTTCACCTTTTTCTTTAAAAGGTGACTTAGTCATCTTACCAAGTAGACAAGATTCACAAGTAGGAAATGATTCACAATCATTTATCTCTAGGATACATTACTTGATCAACCTGTCAATCTTATTCTTGTTCACATGACCAAGCCTACAATGTCAAAGGTAGGATTCACTGACATTATCTATTTTGAGGTGTTTACTAGGTGTGTACATTACACTAATAGGCCATGATATTATGTATATGCCATATTTTAATTGTCCACACATAATTATAGTACCATTCATAATGATATCACAAAAATCATCCTTTATTATAAACTTGTAAACAAATTTGGCCAAAAAATCTACAGAGATGACATTCATCATAAAGGAGGGATAAGAATGACAATCATCTAACATGACACTACTAGACTCGAAGACAAGCTGTAAAGTTTCCAAGGCCAGAACTGAAACAAAGCTTCCATCTCCAACATTAAGAAACTATTCATCCTCGCAAAATTTTCTACTTACCTACAGTCCTTGCAATAAATTACATATATTAATAGGACTTCCAGTATTCAATATCCAGGTAGTAGTATCACAAATAGAGAAATTATAAGGTGTTATCATATAAATACCTTGTGAAGTAACCACTTACCTTTTTCTCTTGTTCTTAGGCCTGTTTAGGTCAAGGGTGGCTATATAAGCAGGATAATTTCTTTTTCAATGATCCAGCTTCTTACAGAAGAAGCACTCTGCCTGACTCTTGTCAACTTTTGATGGTTTGCTCTGCTTGAGATCGATGGCACAGGATTTTTGCACCTTTTTCTTCTTTCCTCTCTTAGAGGATTGATGCCCTGCAGATGAACCTCCCACTAAATTCACTGGCTCCTTTTGGAGCTGGTGTTTCTTCTCAAAACTCTGTAGTAATCCTAGCAAACCATGGTAGTTTACTGTAGGCTTCGTCATTCTATAATGACTGAGAAAGGATAGGTAGAATTTTGGTAGTGAATTGAGGATAGCATTCTTGCCTAACTGTTCATGCAACGGAAAGTCAAGTTTGCCAAGATGTTCAATCTACTCAATCATGTATAATACATGATCGATGACTGAAGCTCCCTCTCACATACGGGCACTAAATACTGCACAGAAGGTTTTATGTCTCTCACATCCTCAGGAGTGCCGAAGGACTCATTCAACATTTGAATCATCTCCTCAGGCTACACATCCTCGAACTTACGACTAAGTTCATCGTTCATAGCTGCCCTCATCACATAATGCACAGTCGTGCGATCATTGAGCCACTTCATATAAGTGTCTCTCACAGCACGAGAAGTATTGACTGCAGGTTCTTTAGGTGCCTGATCCATAAGGACATACAAAATTCTCTCATGCTCCAACACAATCTTCAACTTTCGATACCAGCTATTGAAATTGGGTCTGGTAAGCTTGTCGCTATCCAATAGCAAATGGAGGGATAGTGTGTTGGCCATAACTAAAAGGAGAAAATGTTAGCCTATTGGTATATGAATTATTTTTTTAATCCTGAAGATAGATTTTAGTCTAAAGGTCCTCTCACTATTTTTTGCGAATTGGTAGCCTCTACCTCTAACTCGAGAAATTACATTAATTTCTTAGCAGGCACTATAAAAATAATTAGATGCAAATATGAATGTATAAAAAATTAATTTATGGTAAAATCTATTTTCATGCAGTGCTGAATTATGATAGGATTCAGATCTAAATATCCATCGAAACAGATCCAATTTAAATCTGAAATAATCCTCACTTCATAAAGAAAATAATAAAATTAAAATTTTGTTAAAATAGATTTTTAATTTATGTTGTTTTTCATCAAAAATTTAGCAACAACAAAATTTTGTAATAACAAATTTATAACAATCTCAATCAACCATTGATTAGGTACCACTAATCCAATCAAAATCAGATCAAAAATTTTATATAAATAGATTTAAATGAGATTTAATATCACATAAAAAAATTATATTATATCTCATGTAAATAATCATAAAAAATTTTATTTTGCATGCATATATTTCAGGCCTGCTCTGATATCAGTTGAAGGGAAGGAAACAGTTTTCCTCCAGAATGTCCAGGTTGCATCTAAATTTTTTTTTAATATTCTACTTATTTAAAGATCAAATCTTTACCTGAATCACAATAAAACCAGAGATCAAATCCTAAATTATCTGATATAAACTTTCATGGAGGTTTGGATATGTAGACCCTCTACTTTGAATGCATGTCAGATGCCGCAGGAAAGCAGGATGAACTCCAATTCAATTAATTTCGCAACTCAATCAATCAAAGGATGAGATGTGATGATGTGACATCTCACACCAGCAGATAGGATGCCCAAGAAAGATCCATGCCCAAGGAGAGGAGGCGGCAACAAAGGGAGAGATGTAGAAGATGAAGGACCTCTCTCTTCACATGCTTGTCTCTCTCTCTTTTTCTCTTCTCTTAATTTGATTTATTTGCTATTCTATTCTCTCCTATTCTCTTCTCTTATTTGTAGGTAGAGATCCTCTCTATTTATAGATGATTCTCATGACCCAATGAGGGGAGGACTCTTTATTCAAATTTGATTTGAATTAATCCAATACTCATGAAAGAAGGACTCCTATATGAGATATAATTGCCATCACTTATGACATCCACTTTGCATCCACTCCCACACCTACTTGGGATGCCCCAAATAAGCACCAAACTAATTTTTGGTCATACTTCATGAGTGGGTATTCTCAGTGTAAGTAGGAATACTCATATCTCATCCAAAATAGATCCGATTCGAATTCGATTCGAAGTCGGTTCGAAATAATATCGAAAGACTATCAATCCTAAACTTTTTAGAACTTTTATACCAAGTATAACTTAGATTTTGGATCTATTTAAGTCTAATTAATTTAGATCTAATTTGAAATAAATTAGTACTTAAATTCAATCTTTCATATGTTCCATAGATCATAGATAGAAATTGTTCATCCTCGGGATTGAACCTGAATCTCATGTGTAGTGCTAGCTAGACATAGTCAACTCTTCAATCCCATTTGACCCATAACTCAATTCTTAATTAAATTAGCTTATATGTTCAATCAAGTCAAGTACTTCTAGATTGGATATATAAACATAGGTCAATTTTTTCCTACTTTGTCTGACTTGTGTGCATGACTCCATAGGTTCAAACACTAAGTCGGTAGCATAGAAATCAATTTTTATACTAATCGAGATACCATCTAGCAATGGTTTTCGACATTTAGATAGGTCAGATTATCATAAAAAAATATTTCAGAACCCATACTCATGGTTACCGCATAATTCATCCTTTTGACCTTGGATGCTCTAGGATGGTCTCAGGTTAACTGTCAACTGAGATTGCTTCATCCATATTGTATTTCAACCTTTCAAATCTATCTCATGGATTACCATGATCAAGGCTTTACTAAATTAAAATACAGTGATACATCAACTTTAATAATCCAGAGGGGTCAACCCCATCTTAATCCATACACAAACATCGCAAGTACTTGACTGTACCCAGTAGCCTTTCATCACTGCATTAAAAATTCAGATAGTTCGACATCAAAGCACAGTGAGTTGCTTGCAAGTCACTATGGTGATCTCAGATCTGAAAGACACTTATACCCATGTGTTTCACAAGCAGCTCTTGACAGCAGAATGCTTAGTAGGTGAGTCACTTGTTCAGTAATGATGTATCCTTACATCTCATCTATATGCCATACCAGTGTCACCACACTCCTTGATTAAGAGGACAACCAATCCATATGGCACACAACGATCTTCACTCGATAAACATCATCATCCCGTAATGATGTATCATTTGATCACGAACTTGTTTAAGAACTATACCATAAATCCTCTCTTTATCGTACACTAGCATAGTTCTAGGAACTTCATCACAGTACAAGAGTTCAAGGAAAATGTCACTTTGTGATGAAAAATATCAGAATAATATTATTCAATAATCAAAAATTCATATACAAGGATAAACTCAATCATCACATGATTGGTTTTAGGATACAATTCCCAACACTTATGTGCTCGATAAATTCTCTAGATTAATTTAGTGTGTGACAATTGTTGGAGTATCACCTACTCTGATACCACTTGTTGGAGATGCCTGGTCAGGACACCACTTTCATAGAATCTTTTCGATAGTATGCGTTACAGTAGAAAAAAAAAATAAAAAATAAAAATAATCAAATATATGGATCAGCCAAAAGGTTCATCTCCATGGGACATGCAACCTTCACTATGAGAAAAGAGAAAATTATAAGAGGAGATCACACCCTCAGCCCTCGTACATCCAATCTCTTCCTCATAAGAAGCTCTCCCTCACAAAAGCTCTCTCTCTAGAAAAATCCTCCTGAACTTTTGAAGCGACCATTGTCCACTGCCTGATAGTCTATCTGAAGCACCCTACCCCTGCTCTTTGTCGGTGCCTCTTAGTCTATTGTTGCTTTGGGTCCTTTACCGAACAACCAAAGCCACCAGTTTGCTCTCTGTTTCGCCACAAGGTCTTTTAAAGACATGAAACCCAACTGAGATAGGAATTAGACTTTGAATCAAACTCCTATTACTTCTCGACCATCTGATCACATCTCAGATTTGAAACTGGACATTGGATCGCATCCCATCATGACCTTTGATCATCTGAAACAGCTCACAGTTGTTGGATCTTGACCGCAAGCCCTGCAGACCATCCGATCGTGCATTGATCCATGAGAACCCATCGTGGACCATGCGAAACCTGCCCAAAACACCCACTGGTCCACCATGGACTGCATGAAATTTAAGAGAAATGCCCACTCGATCCACATAGATCACCATGGACTGTCGGTCCACGCACTGCACGTGGACCATGTGAGAAAATCGTGCAGGCCATGCTGCGTGCACCTGCCTATGCCTGGGCCTGGGTCATGCCCCATGTGCACCTATGCATCCACACGTTGGGCCGTGTGCTCACGGCTGGGCCGTATGCCTCCATGTGCGCTCATGCCACTGCGACCTCCACCAGCCTCTACCACCTCATGGGTAGTGCCATCTCCTCCAAACTTCTTCCACGCATAACTTCTCCATCTAGACTCCGTTTAGACTGATCTTAAGCTTGTTGGACTTCATTCGTCATTGTGGATCTTATTATGGGTTCAGTGTGGATCGAATCTCGAGGCATCAAATCTTAACAATAATTAAAGAATGAGTAGATAAATAAGAGGTGGTTAGGTGCCGTAATGCAGAAGGACTTCCTTCTCTTAGGTGCCAATAAATATGGGGTGGTAATAAATAAATGACATGGACCTAGTGGCATGGAGGACTCCTTTCTCATCTTAAATATTTTCAAGATAAGGAAATAAATCAAATAAATTAGACCTAATCTAATTAGATCAAAGGCAATAGGTTAAGATTAGCTCAAATTCATTTGAACTAACCTAATTGGGAACTTGGGTTAATACAATGTGCTAGCATATCAAATTAACCTCTAAGATTTATAATAAATTCTAATTAAATTAGACTAAGATTAAATCTCAAAGTGTGTGACCCATTGGGTTCTAAATCTAGCCAGCAGTGGACTCAGGCTCTTGACCTAATCCTAATCCGATTAGACTAGGTCAGCCCAATTGCACCAATTAACTAGGACTCTTTCTAATTACTTCTTGAATTAAACTCTTTTAATTCTTATGAGTCCATAAGTCAAGATTGACATCTAGCAAGGTGTAATGACTATCAGAAGAGATGAAATTTGATCAAAATATAAAAAATATCCTTTAGTGGTAAGTTACCATGTAATTCAATCCTTCAATCATACAACACCCCAAATGAGCTATGGCATGAAATCATGTCAAGCTCAATTGTTTATCTAAATGTATCTCGATCAGAAGGTGATGATTCAATTGATGATACATTAAAATTTTTTTTCTAATTCTTATCCTGCTTTGACCAAAGACTTCCAGAATCATTAACATACAAGATCACATAAGATATTCGCTCCCCTTATTAGGAGTGATCGATTCCTTATTAACCACTCATAACCTCCATGCATACTTCACTATATCCAGAACATCCCACACAAGAATCAAAGAATCAAATTAGGAAGTAAACCAAAATATGGATTCATGTACATAAGGGAACATGGTGATCTTAGGTCAAAGGATCACTTGCACAACTCCCACAAGAGAACAATCAGTTGACATGTAAATAAGACTTCATCAGATGTTCTCTCATAGGTCAATTCAATGAACTTAATCTCTAATGAGAATCCACATCTTTATATTAGTGTCACCACACAAGTAGTTGTGAGATCAACCACCCTCATAACTGAGCATACATAGGATGTGCCAGCCTTACCGATATCATTAATTTCTAACTCAATGAACCAATGATTGAAAATATTTTAAATCAGAGCTATCAAAAATTTAGATCTCACTAGCCTGATCTCATCACGATCCTAAAATTATTATCCAGATCTATAGAGTTCATTATAATCTTAAAATAATAATAAGATGCAGCATATAATGAATCAAAATATCTATTTTATTAATTAATAATGTCATGTGTATGAGTTTGAAAGATAAAATATTAAAAAATATTGGATTTCAATCATATAGTAAAAATTAATTTTAAAAATTTTAAAATAAATAAATCAATAGTTTTAATAGTTAAAACTATCGAGCCAAAACTCAAACCCTAGAATCACCTTGCCGATGTCGATCAAAACAAAACAAGCATGCAAAGGGATAGAATTTTATACTTTCATCAAAAAGCAATATGGAATGATGGTGATCTCTATGAGACTCCAAAGTAGAAGTCTTCCAATGGTGATCCACACAAAAGTTGGCCAAGGTCCTTCCTAACTGTTGTGCTGTCGCAGCCTTGTCTTCTAAAGAATACTGCCAGCTTCGAATACGAAGTACGATCATACCAAAGCCCAATCATCTTCGATTTTACCATCAAAATTATGCCAAGAAGAAACTCTATAAATGTCTCACAACCTAGAATTTGATTTTGAGCTCCAACACATGAAAAAATCAAATCCTAGGGCTAATTAGCAACACTTTCTAATTCTCTCACCACCCTTCTTAAAATTTTTGCCTCTCAATTCTTTCTTGCTTTTTTCTTAGAATTTTTATTAGAATTTTTCTTCTCTTTTATAGACTACTTAGATCTGATTTTTATCTAAAATCAAGCACATGGTCCATATGGGATGCCCCATATAAATAGGTGACCATGGGACGTGAGGAAGGACCAAGGGGTGCCAACCTTTGGCGCTCCACCTTCTCATGTGGTAAAATAAATCATTGTGAATTATTTTTCATGTACAAGAGCCTTCACATAGAAGGACTCCTCCTCTATGCCTAATAAATTCTCCATGTAAAATCAGCATGAATTCATTAATGTTCTGAATGAGAATACTAGGCGATAGGATAAGATAAGAGCCTTCATTAAGAAGGACTCTTCACCTTCTCACATTAATTAAGAGGTGGCGACAATTTTATTTTGATTTGAAACTTGGTGGGTGCAGAGGTCTCTTTCCACACTTGAAACTATTCCAAATTGGATAAGAACCCAATTAAATTGGACCTAATCCCATTAGGTCCAAGACAATTGGTCTAGTTTAGCTCAAACACTTTGAACTAAACAAATTTAAGAACTTGGGTTAATATAATATGCTAGCATATCAAATTAACCCTTAAAATTTATATTAAATTCTAATTATATCAGATCAAGATCAAATCCTAAAGTGTGTAATCTATTGGGTTTCAAGTCTAGCCAGCAGTGGACCTTGACTCTCGATGTAATCCTAATTCGATCAGATTAGGTTAGCCGAAGAGTACCAATCAACTAGAACTCTTCCTAATTAATTTTTGAATTAAACTCTTTTAATTCTGATGAGTCTATAAGTTAAGATTGACATCTAACAATGTGTCTTGACTACCTAAAAGATTTAAAATTTTTGATAAAAAATTATCAAAATATTCTTCAGTGATAAGTTATCGTGTAATTCAATCTTTCAGTCAAACAACATCCCAGATGAGCTATGGGTATGAAAATATATCAAACTCAATTACTTATTTATATGTATCTCGATCAAAAGGTGATGATTCAGTTGATGATATATTAGAAATTCCTTTCTAATTATCATCCTAGTTTAGTCAAAGATTTATAGAATCATCGGCCTATGAGATCACATAGGATGTTCGCTCCCCTTATTTGGAGTGACTGATCTTTTATTGATCACTCACAACCTCCATGTATACTTCACCATATCCAGAACACTCCATACAAAGATTGAAGAATCAAGTTAGGAAGTGAACCAAAATATGGATTCATGTACACAAGGTACCATAACGATCTCAGATCAAAGGATCACTTACACAACTCCCACTAGAGAATCATCAGCTAACATATAAATAAGACTCCATCAGATATTCTCTCACAGGTCTATTCAGAGAACTCATTCTTTAATAAGCATCCACATCCTTGTATTAGTATCACCACACAAGTGGTTGTGAGATCAATCATCCTCATCTCTGAGCATATATAAGATATGTCAGTCTTACTGGTATCATGGATCCTCGACTCAATAAACCAATGACTAAAAATATTTTAGGTCATGGCTTTCAAAGTTTTAGGTCTCACTGGCATGATCTTATCATGACCCTAAAATTATTGCCTAGACAATGGGGTTTATTTTAATTTTAAAAATAATAAGATACAGCATATAATGAATCAAAAATATCTATTTTATTAATAATATTAATGTCAATTATATGAGCCTGAAAGATAAATAACAAAAAATATCCTCTTGCAACCCATATGCGATTGGCTTGTAAGGCATTATTCTTTCAATCTCCCACTTGTACTAAAGCCAATCACCTCTATACTTGATGCCCATACAATCAAGGTGGCGGTCAAATACTATACTGATAAGGCCTTAGTGAACGGATCTGCTATATTGTTCTTGCTATCAACTTGCTCCACGATCATATCGCATCTTTCGACTATCTCCTGAATGAGGTGGAACCATCTTATGATATGTTTGGATTTATGATGAGACCTCAGTTCTTTGGCTTGAGCAACTATCCCAGTATTATCACAAAAAAGAGGCACTAATTGTTCAATCTTTGAAACTATACCCAATTCTAAGATGAATTTTTTTCATCCAGACGGCCTCCTTAGCAGTCTCACTAGTAGCAATGTACTCAGCCTCAGTGACTGAGTCCGCAACAGTTTGTTGTTTGAAATTTTTTTAACTTACTGTCCATCATACAGGGTGAACACATATCCATATATGGATTTGCTATCATCTCGACCAGACTGAAAATTAGAATCAATGTAACCTTTCAGTTTTAAATCAGATCCATTATATATGAGAAAAACATCTCTAGTCCTTCTCAAGTACTTGAGTATATTTTTCACAGCTTTCCAATGATCCTTCCTGGGATCAACCTGAAATCTGCTTACAATGCCCAAAACATAAGCCACATCAGGCCTGGTACATAATATAGCATATATGACTGATCCTACAACCGAAGCATAAGGAATAGAACTCATTCTATTTTTCTCTTCAAATGTCTTAGGAGACATCTTTTTAGATAGTTGTATGCCATGACCTATGGGCAAGTAATCTCTTTAACTTTCCTCCATATTGAACCTCTTCAACACAAGGTCATGTACCTAGACTGGGACAAGCCAAGCATCCTTTTTGATCTATCCCTATAGATCTTTATACTCAGTATATAGGATGCTTCACCCAAGTTTTTCATGAAAAATTTTTGTGATAGCTATGTCTTGACCGATTGTAACATCGAGACATCATTCTTAATGAGCAGTATGTCATCCACATACAAGACTAAAAAGACAACAGCACTCCCACTAATCTTTTTATACACACAAGAAGCATCTACATTCTTGATAAAGACAAACAATTTGACTGTCTCATCAAAATAAATATTCCAGCTCCTCGATGCTTGTTTTAATCCATAAATAGATCTATTCAGCTTATATACTTGATTTGCTGTCCCACTAGAGATAAATCCCTTTGATGAGTTATATAGACTTCTTCCTCAAGATTTTTTATTAAGGAAGACAGTCTTGATATCTATCTACCAGATCTTATAGTCATAGTATGCAGCAATAGTAAGCATAATCCGAATTGACTTGAGCATGGCTATCGGCGAAAAAGTTTCTTCATAATTAATGCCTAGTTTTTGTCTGAAATCTTATGCCACTAGCCTAGCCTTATAGGTCTCTACCTGGCCATCTGCTTCAATCTTCCTTTTGAAGATCTATTTGTAGCTTATTGGGGTCACACCCTCAGGCACATCAACTAAAGTCCAAACTTGATCGGTATACATGGAGTCCATTTGGGATTTCATGGCATTGAGCCATTTGTCAGAGTTACTACTCATGACAGCTTTCAAATATATCATGGGATTATCATTCTCAATGATGGGGGATGTGTCATCATTTTCAATGATAAATCTATACTTGAGTGGTATATTACGCACTCTACTTGATCTTTGGAGAGGAGGTATGTGTAGTGATTGTGCTTCAATAATGGCACATCTGATTGAAAATTATTTTATGAATCCTGGATGGGTTGTAGATTTTGAACTTTCTCAAATTCAACAGACCTCCCACTGCCCCCTTCTTGGATAAACTCTTTCTCCAAAAAAACAACATGCCTACTAACAAATATCTTTTGTTGAGTAGGATGGTAGAAGTAGTATCTTATACTCTCCTTTGGATAACCCACAAACCTGTATTTTTTTGATCTAGCATCCAGCTTATGTCCATCAACATTTTTCACATAAGCTGGACAATCCCTAATCTTAAGATATTTAAGACTGGATCTTTTTTCTTTTCATATCTCATATGGAGTACTAGAGACAGATTGGAAGGTATTTTGTTTAAAACATATACTGCAGCCTCAAGAGCATATCCCCAAAAGAAGATCGGAAGATCCGTGAAACACATCATGGACCTTACCATATCTAATAAGGCGCAATTCCTCCTTTCTGCAATTTCATTTAATTGTGGAGTGTAAGGAGGTGTCTACTGAGAGAGTATATTATTTTATTTTAAATAATTAAGAAACTCACTAGTCAAGTATTCTTCTCCTCGATCAGATTGAAGAGCTTTAATACTTTTATTAGTTTGTTTCTTAACTATTCTTTGATATTTTTTAAATTTGTTGAAGGTTTCAGATTTGTATTTCATTAAATACACATATCCAAATCTAGACATCATCAGTAAATATGATGAAGTAAGAGTATCCATCTCTGGCTTGAGTCGATATTGGACTACAAATATCAGTATGTACAAGATCCAATATGTCACTCGCCCTTTCTCCATATCCAGTAAATAGAGTCTTGGTCATTTTTTCTATGAGACAAGATTCATAAGTTTCATATAATTCAAAATCATAAGGATCAAAGAATTTATCTTTGTATAACTTATTAATTCTTGACTCATGTATATGACCAAGTCGGCAGTGCCAGAGGTATGTGACATTCACATCCTATCTCTTTCTTTTCTTCATATTATCAACATAAAGTATATTATCATTAAGTGATAGGAATAAAAGACCATTATCAATATAAGCATTTTCATAAAATTCGTTAGAAAAATATATAGAATAACCATTGTTCTTTGCTTTTATTTTAAAATCTTGATCTAATAACAATGGTATAGAAATAATATTTCTAATGACATTAGGGATATAATAATAGATCTTCAGTTTTGAAATTTTGTCTGAAGATAACTTCAAAATCTTGATTTTCATGGCTTCGGTCTGAATGGACTCTCCACTAGCATCGAACAGCTCGAAGTCATCTTTATTCAGACTCTTTATTTCCTGCAGATCCTATAATGATTTGCAAAAGTGTGAGCCACAGACAATATCCAATACCCAAGAATCTGAAATTGAAGTACTTAATGATAAATTAGTTTATATCATATACAAATCTTTAGCAACATTTGCTGGTTTCACAATTGCAAGGTATTCCTTACAATTTCTCTTCCAGTGCCCCTCTTTGCCATAGTGATAGCAAGTACCTTTGGCGGAGACCTTCTTCACCTTCTTCTTAGAGATGTCAGCCTTAGGATTCAATTTTTTCTTGAAATTTTTCTTTTTTTTTTTTCTTGCTGATCTTATTGACAATAAGAATCGAAGCCTTTTCACCCTTGAAATGGCTCTCTATAGTTTTCAGCATATTCAACAGCTCAGGTAGGTTGATATTCAGTTTATTCATATGGTAATTTATGACAAACTGAGAGGAGTTGGGGAGAGACTACAGGATCAAATCCTAGCTAAGTTCACCATCCATGGCAAAATTTAATTGTCCTAGATGAGTGATCAAATTAATCATCTTCAGGATATGTGTTTGCATCGAGGTGCTTTCAGTCATGCGGGCATGAAACAACTGCTTAGATATTTCATATCTAGTAGTTCGATTTTATTTTCCATATAACTTCTTAAGATTAAGAAGCATAGAGAGAACATCCATGTCCTCATGCTACCTCTAAAGCTCGTTACTTATTGAGGCAAGCATGATGCATTTGACAGTCACACTGTCATCTTTTCATATCTTATATGTGGCCCTTTCCTCCTCGAAAGCATCTTCACCGATCATATCGAGTGTAGGTGTATCCAATATGTAGGAGACTTTCTTCTGAGTGAGAATAATTCTCAAATTTTTCAACCAGTCTACGTAGTTCGGTCTGGTCAATTTATTTGCATCTAGTATGCCTCTAAGTGATAGTGAGGATACCATATATGCATTAATCTACAATAACAAGAATATAATATAAGTAGACAACTTATGATGACATGCACAACTATATTAGGATTTTTGTCTAATTGTAACTCCCACTATTTTAAAGAATTTCATAGCCTTCAAGTATGAAAAATGAAAAACATCCCTATGTTTCTTAGTGGGGTTGAGATCCCTATTCCTTACAAATACCTTGTGGATAGCACAACAAGTATTCATGAGTTCAAGAGTAGGTAACTATTTACTAATTATACCTCATATAATTCTTAATATTTTTTCTTTCTTACCTCTAGATCACTTATAGTCTTATGGATAGCACAACAAATTATAGTGTTCTAGTTAAGTTAACCCTTCAATCCCATATGGTCATACTTAAACAATGCTGTCCTTGTGGATAGCACAACTAAGTAACACTATTCAAATATACCATAAGCGTCTATATGCACTTGGTCAACATAATATCAATTTTTATAGTAAGCCTTGTGGATAGCACAACAAGCTCACTAAAGATCTTGACATACTCTATTGACTAAGTTTGAAGGAAGGCCCTTGTAGTGTCTACATCACTAATCAATCTAAGGTCAAAATTTAATAAGACCAAATTGGCTAGATCAGTAGGTGGGAACCTCTCCTAGCTTTTTTTAGACACCAACAAAGTTGGCCAGGCCAGCATATAGACGTAATTAAAAAATTACCTTTCATACTTGATACCAATTGATCAAATGAATTCGACATTTAAATTGAAAGTGAAACTCGACATTACAATTTAATATAATTTTAAGGGGATCTTTGAACTGGTCTCGGCACATCCTAACTACAACTATATAAAATATGTTAAACATATTATGCAATTTCGCATGCTTTTACAAGTCATAAAAATAATCATATAATCATACCAAAAATTATATAAGGGTGCATAAAATGACTTAACATATGTCAAGCATATCAAATAAGAAAGCAAATCCTAATCAAATTAGGCATGCATAACACCCTTAACCATAAATTGATTTAAGCATCCAGCAACCATGAAAGAATAAATTTTAAATTATCATAAATTCATAATTTTAATAACTAAAATTTAAATCCATGGTTCATATAAAGTCAAAAAAAATAATTTTTGATTTTAAAGATCGATGCTAAAAATCGATGCAATATTTTTGGCAATATATGAACAAGAACAATTCTATACTAGAACTTTGTACTTGTTTGATCGAATCTAACAAGGATGGCTCTGATACCACTATTGAATTTTGATCATGTAATAAAAATCAATTTTTAAAAATATTAAAATAAATAAATCAATAACTTTAACAGTTAAAACTATCGAGCCAAAATCCAAACCCTAAAATCACCATGCTGATTTCGATCAGAACAAAACAAACATGCAAAGGGATAGAATTTTATACTTTCACCAAAAAATAATATGGCATGATGGTGATCTCCATGAGACTCCAAAATAGAAGTCCTTCAACGGTGATCCACACGAAAGTTGGTCAAGATCCTTCCTAATCGATGTGCTGCCACAGTCTTGTCTTCTCAAGAACACTACTGGCTTCGAACATGAAGTACGATCATACCAAAGCCCAGTCACCTTCAATTTTATCACTAGAATCACACTAAGAAGACATTCTATAGATATCTCACAACCTAAGATTTGATTTTAGGCTCCAACATATGAAAAAATCAAACCTTAGGGCTAACTAGCAACACTTGCTAATTCTCTCACCACCCTTCTTACAATTTTTGCCTCTCAATTTTTCCTTGCCTTTTTCTCAAATTTTTTTTCGAATTTTTTTTCTCTTTTACATGCCACCTAGCTATGATTTTCATCCAAAATCAAGCACATGGTCCATATGGGATGCCCCATATAAATAGGTGACCATGTGATGTGAGGAAGGACCAAGGAGCGCCAACCTTTGGCACTCCACATTTTCACATGGTGAAATAAATCATTGTGAATTATTTTTGATGTAGGAGAGCCTTCACATAGAAGGACTCCTCCTCTTCTATGACTCATAAATTCTTCATATAAAATCAGCATGAATTCATTAAGGTTCTGGATGAGAATACTAGGCGATAGGATAAGATAAGAGCCTTCATTAAGAAGAACTCTTTACCTTCTCACGTTAATTAAGAGGGGGCGGCAATTTTATTTTGGTGTGAAATCTGGTGGGCACAGAGGACTCCTTCCACACTTAAAAATATTTCAAGTTGGATAAGAACCCAATTAAATTGGACCCAATCTTAGTAGGTTAAAGATAACTAGTCTAGTTTAGCTCAGACACTTTGAACGGAACCAATTTAGAAACTTGGGTTGATACAATGTGCTAGCTTATCAAATTAACTCTTAAAATTTATATTAAATCTTAATTATATTAGATCAAGATCAAATTTTAAAGTGTGTGATCCATTGAATTTCAAATCTAGCCAGTAGTGGACCCAGACTCTTAATGTAACCCTAATCCGATCAGATTAGGTTAGTCGAAGAGTCCTAATCAACTAGGACTCTTCCTAATTAATTCTTTAATTAATCTTTTTTAATTCTGATGAGTTCACAAGTCTAGATTGACATCTAGCAATATATCATAACTATTCAAAAGATTTAAAATTTTGATGAACAATTATTAAAATACCCTTCAATGGCAGTTATTGTGTAATTCAATCCTTTAGTCAAACAGTATCCCAGATGAGTTGTGGGTATGGAAATATATAAAACCTAATTGCTTATCTATATGTATCTTGATCAGAAGATGATGATTTAGTTGATGATATATTAGAAATTTTTTTCTAATTATAATCCTACTTTGGCCAAAAACTTCTAGAATCATCGATCTATGAGATCACATAGGATGTTCGCTCTCTTTATTAGGAGTGACTGATCTCTTATTGGTCGCTCACAACCTCCATGCATATTTTACCACATCCAGAACACCCCATGCAAGGATGGAGAACTAAGTTAGGAAGTGAACCAAAATATGAATTCATGTACACAAAGTACTATGACGATATTAGGTCAAAGGATCACTTACACAACTCCCACTAGAGAATCATCAGCTGACATGTAAATAAGACTCCATCAGATATTCTCTCGCAGGTTTATTCAGTGAACTTATTTTCTAATGAGCACCCACATTCTTGTATTAGTGTCACCACACAAGTGGTTGTGAGATCAACCACTCTCATCTTGACTATATATAGGTAGGAAGTGAACCAAAATATGGATTCATATACACAAAGTACTATGACGATATTAGGTCAAAGGATCACTTACACAACTCCCACTAGAGAATCATCAGCTGACATGTAAATAAGACTCCATCAGATATTCTCTCGCAGGTTTATTCAGTGAACTCATTTTCTAATGAGCACCCACATCCTTGTATTAGTATCACCACACAAGTGGTTGTGAGATCAACCACTCTCATCTTGAGTATATATAGGACATGTCAGTCTTATCGGTATCATTGATCCCCAACTCAATGATCCAATGACTGAAAATATTTTAGGTCATGGCTATCAAAATTTTAGATCTCACTGGCATGATCTCATCACAGCCCTAAAACCATTGCCTAAACTTATGGGGTTCATTATAATATTAAAAATAATAAGATGCGGTATATAATAAATCAAAAATGCCTATCTTATTAATAATATTAATGTCAATTATATGAGTTTGGAAGTCAAATTACAGAAAACACCCTCTCGCAACCCATATGCGATTGGCTTGTAGAGCATTATTCTTTCAAAAAACACCCCATCGCATCCCATATGCGATTAGCTTATAGGACATAATTCTTTCAATCTCCCACTTGCACTAAAGTCAATTGCTCCTATTCTTGATGCCCATGTTATCTAGGTGGCGGTCAAACTACTGCAATGATAAGACCTTAGTGAACGGGTCTGCTATATTATTCTTGATATCAACTTTCTCTATGATCACATTGCATCTTTCGACTATCTCCTGAATGAGGTGGAACCGTCTTAAGATGTGCTTGGATTTATAATGAGATCTCAAATTTTTTGACTTGAGCAACTACCTCAGTATTGTCATAATAAAGAGGTACTGGTTATTTAATTTTTGAAACCACATCCAATTTTGAGATGTACTCAGCCTCAATGATGAGTCAGCAATGGTTTGCTATTTGAAACTCTTCCAGCTTATTGCTCTACTATACAGGGTGAACATATATCTAGATATAGATTTGCTATCATTCGGATCAGATTGAAAACTAGAATTAGTATAACCTTTTAGTTTCAAATCAAATCCTCCATATATAAGAAAAACATCTTTAGTCCTTCTCAAGTACTTGAGTATATTTTTTACAGCTTTTCAATGATCCTCCCCTGGATCTGTCTGAAATTTACTTACAATACCCAAGGCATAAGTCACATCAGGCCTGGTACACAGCATAGCATACATAATCGATCTTACAGTCGAAGCATAAAGAATAAAACTCATTCTATTTCTTTGTTCAAGTATCTTTGGAGACATCTTCTCAGAGAGTTGTATGCCATGACTCATGGGCAAGTAACCTCTTTTACTTTCCTCTATGTTGAACCTCTTCAACATAAGGTCTATGTACCTTGATTGGGACAAGCCAAGCATTCTTTTTGATCTGTCCCTATAGATCTTTATAGCAAGTATATAGAATGCTTCACCTAAATCTTTCATGAAAAATTTTTGTGATAGCCATGTTTTTGTTGGGTTTCAGTGGTGCAGCGGAAGGGCTAGGAGCTCAAAATTTTTATTCAAAACATCTGACGCATCGAAAACCCTAATGCCTAGGAATCCTTGACTATAACAATCAAAGCATAATTAATGTAAACTTGGATAAGAAGAATACCTATAATGCTAATCCCAATTTTCATTAGGCATCCAAGTGTCCATCCTCTAATGGTGATCCACATGAAAATCAGACCAAAGACAATGCTCTTTCTTCATCTTGCTTCAAGAGTTCTAGCCCCTAGAACTTGACTAACTTTGTATCGCTCAGGTTTCTCCAAGAATCTGACTCGATCCTCTTAGAACCTCCTCTGGACTTCTGAATCTCCTTCTTTAGGATCTTCTCAACCCTTGTCTAGATTTGATCAGGCTTTTTCTTAAATTCTAAAGCCTTGTCCTAAAACTAAGATGGATTATGAGAAAGAAAAGAGAGCAACGAAGACAAATTGGAAAGTCTTTCTCAATGCCTTAGACACCCAGCGAGCTATCCTTTTTATAGCCATTAGAGAGGTGCCAAAAAGAAAGGACACACCCCATCTAAAAAGCCTTATCTAATCTACATATCAGGAAAATAAGTCTTCAGACAGAAGGACTCTTTTGTCTGATACATCGATCAGCACATTTACCCGCGCATGCGACCAGAGAAAGGATGTTTTTGCATCCCTTCTTAAATCAAAAAAATCTAGAACAGCCAATGTGGCAAGAGGATTTAATTTTGATTCTAAAATACCTAACAAGGAGTTAAAAATCCCATGAAAGGATCATTTCTCACATCTCTTCATGCAATTCCTTATCACCGCATGCACGCATGCAAAGAGGTGCTTCTGGCATTCGATTGATCTCCAGATAAATTTGGAAAAATTCTAGATAAATATCTATATAAAATAAAATCAAAGAGGAACATTATCTAATAGGTGGCATTCTATTTCAATTAAAGTTAATCTATAGAAGGACTCTTCAAAATGCAAGGAGTCGTGAGACTTCACCGCACGCACACATAGAGTTGTTTCTTTCCAATTTTTTCTCCATCCCATATTTTTTAGAAAAAATACATCTCATGCTTTGAGATATGTACTAGAGGATGGAGGGTAATATGGGCTACTACATGCATCTGAATCCTAAGCTAGAAGGACTCTTCCTTCTGCTGATGCCAATACGCACACAAGATCTCAATTTTGCACCAAGAGTCGACATCCAAGAGGACTCTTCTAAATTGGTGTTAACTTGAAATGTGGCACCCCTTTTTGGGTTGCTTCTAGGTAGCATGACCTAACCCAATTGCTCACCAAATTGGGTTAGCAAATTAGCAAGATATGATATCAAATTGATCTCCCAAGGAGCTAGAATTTCCACATGTGCTAGCATGCTTACTAGGAATCCTGATTGGATCCAAAATTCTAATCAACCTTATCAAAAGGGTCTTTAACTAATTTTTATATGCATGTGACCCATTGGATTTCACATCTAGTTAGTAGTAGATCTGGGTTCAAGTTGATCGAATTTGATTAGATTCTAATCTAATTGATTTAGGTCCAATCGAGCTAACCCGAGTTCAACAATTAGAATCCTTTCTAATTGATGATTGAATTAAATTTTTTAATTTGATCAAATCTATATGTCAAGATTGATATCTAGCAACATATCATGACTATCCAGAAGATATAAAATTTGATGAAAATATCAAATATATTCTTCAGTGGTAAGTTACCATGCAATTCAATCCTTCGATCATCCCTGCATCCTAAATATGTTCATGAGTATGAAATTATGTCAAACTCAAACACATATTCATATTAACTCTCTATTAACCAATAATGACTCCGATGATAAAGTATTAAAAACTCTTTCTAATCTTCTTCGTGCTTTTGGCCAAAAGATTTTTTTAAAATCATCTAGGGATGAGAATACACAGGATGCGATCTTCTCTTATTAAGAGTGATCAATTCTATATTGACCAACTCATAATCTTCATACACACTCTTCCATATTCAAAACATCCCATACATATCTTAATACTATGTCTGAGTATGAACCAAAATATGGATTCATATGCATAAGATTTCATAGTGATCTCAGGTCTAAAGATCATATGCACAACTCTCACTTAGAGAACCATCTTTGACATACAAATAAGGCTTCCATAAGATATTCTCTATCGTTGAGTCAATTTAGTAGACTTATATCCAAATAAGTACCCACATCCTTATATTAGTATCCCTACACAAGTGGCTAGTGAGATCAACCACCCTCTTCATTGAGTATACACAGGATGTGTCAGTTTTTTTGAAATACTGATCTCTAACACAATGCTTCTACAATCAGAAATATTTAAGATTAAGATTTTAGAGTTTTAGGTCTCACTGGCATGATCCATTCATGTCTTCTAAAACCATTGCCTTAATCTTTGGAGTTCATCATAATCTTAGACATAATAAGAAGTAGCTAAAAAGATGAATCAATATCTTATTTTATTATCAAATAATAAATATCATTATATAAATTACAAAGAAAAGTCCCATCACAACATACTTGCGATTGGCTTTTACGGTACTCTTCTTTCAATCTCCCACTTGTACTAAAGTCAATTGTCTTTGTATTTCAATCCCATACAATCAAGATGGTGATCAAATAGCTGCTGTGGTATGGCTTTAGTGAATGGGTTTACTATATTGTTCTTTGTGTTAATTTGTTTGAGGACAACATCTTGTCTCTCTATAATTTTTTGAATGAGGTGGAAGCATCTGAGGATGTGCTTGGATCTTTGATGAGACTTTAGTTTCTTAGCTTGAATAAAAGCTCTAGTGTTATCACAATAGAGTGGCACTGATCTTTCAATCTCAGGAATGACTCATAATTCCATGATGAACTTCTTCATCCAAATAGCTTTCTTGGCGGCTTCGCTAGCAGTGATGTACTCTACTTCAGTAGTTGAGTCAGCTACTGTCTACTACTTGAAACTCTTCCAACTCACTGCTCTATCATTTAGGATAAATACATACCCTGATATTGATTTGCCATCATCGAGATCAGATTGAAAATTAGAATCTATATATCTCTCTAGTTTTAATTCTGATCCTCCTCCATATATGAGAAAAATATCTTTAGTCCTTCTTAGGTACTTCAAAATATTTTTCATAACTTTTCAATGATCCTCCCCTAGATCAGTTTGAAATCTGCTAGCTATGCCTAAAGCATAAACTACATCAGATCTGGTACATAGCATGGCATACATAATTGATCCCACAATCGAAGCATAAAGAATTTCATTCATCTTCTTCCTCTTCTTTGGTGTCTTAGGACACATTTGCTTAGAGAGACGTATACGATGACTTGCAGGCAGATAACCTCTCTTACTTACCTCCATATTAAATCTCTTTAATACGAGATCTATGTACCGTAACTGGGATAAGCCTAGCATCCTCTTAGATCTATCTCTATAAATCTTTATATCTAGTATATAGGATACTTCTTTCAAGTCTTTCATGAAAAATTTATTCCATAGCCAAGTCTTGACCGATTGCATCATTGGGATATCATTTTCAATGAATAATATGTTATCGACATATAGAACTAAGAAGACAATAGTACTCTCACTTATCTTCTTATAAACACATGATTTATCCTCATTTTTGATAAAGCCAAACTCTTTGACTGTCATATCAAATCGAATGTTTCAGCTTCTTGAAGCCTACTTCAATCCATAGATGGATTTTTTTAGCTTGCATACTTGATTTGTCCTCCCACTTGAGATAAATCCCTATGACTGAGTCATATAAATCTCTTCCTTAAGATTACCATTAAGAAAAGTGATCTTGACATCCATCTGCCAGATTTTATAGTCGTAGTATGCCGCTATAGCAAGTAAAATCTGGATGGACTTGAGCATAGCCATTGGGAGAAGATTTCATCATAGTTAATTTCTTGCCTTTATCTAAAATCTTTTGCCACCAACCTAGCTTTGTAGGTTTTCACTTGACCATCTGCTCCGATCTTCTTCTTGAAGATCCACTTGCACCCTATTGGGGTCACACCCTTTGGCGCATCAACTAAGGTCTATACTTAATTGATGTACATCGAGTCCATCTCAGATTTCATGGCTTCCAGCCATCTGTCTGAGTCTCTACTCATGACAATTTCAAAATAGGTCAGTGGATCATCATCTTGAATGATATTGATTGAATTGTCGCTCTCAATGATAAAATCATATCTCAGAGGTACTTGACGCACTCTATCTGATCTTCGAAGATGAAATATGTATTGTGGATATACCCCATCCTTGGAGACTTCTGATTGAGGATCTTCTTATAGTTCAACCATAGGTATTTCTAGATCAGTTTGTAGATTTTGAACTTCCATAAGTTCAATATTCCTCCCACTACCTCCTTTTTGGATGAATTTATTTTTCAAGAAAGTGGCACACCTACTAACAAATACCTTTTGTTCAGTAGGGTGGTAGAAGTAGTATCCATTAGTTTCCTTAAGATATCCTATAAATCTATATCTATTTGATCTAGCACTAAGCTTATGTCCAAAAATATTTTTGGCATAAGCAAGATGGCCCCAAATCTTAAGATATTTAAGATTAGGCTTCCTTCCTTTCTATATCTCATATGGTGTGCTTGCAACAGACTTTGAAGGTATCCTATTTAAAATATATGCGGCAGTCTCTAGGGCATATCCCTAAAAAGATATTGGGAGATTAGTGAAGCACATCATAGACCGCACCAAATCCATCAAAGTGTGATTGCTCTTTTTTTTTACATCATTTAACTAAGGTGTATAAGGAGGGATCTATTCAGAGAGAATATCTTTACTTTTAAGATGATTAAAAAATTTACTAGATAAGTATTCTCCTCTTCGATCAGATCGAAGAATCTTGATACTTTTTTCAGTTTGTTTCTCCATCATACTTTGATACTCCTTGAACTTATCAAAGACTTCGGATTTATGTTTCAGAAAATACACATATCCAAACCTTGATAGATCATCCGTAAAGATGATAAAATAGGAGTATCTTCCTCTTGCCTGAGTTGTTATTGATACACATACATCTGTATGTACTAGGGTTAACAACTCATTTGCCCTCTCTCCATGTCTAGAGAATGAAGTCTTGGTCATCTAACCCATGAGACAAGATTCATAAGTTTTCAATGATTCATAATCATATGGGTCAAAGAATTTTTCTTTGTATAACTTGTTTATCCTTGACTCACTAATATGATCAAGATGGCAATGTCAGAGATATATGATATTCACATCTTCTCTCTTTCTTTTCATATTTCTTTCAATATAAAAAATATTTTTTTTGAGTGCAAGAATTAAAAGATTATTATCAATATAACCATTTTCATAAAATTTATTAGAAAAAAAATGGAGCATCAATTTTTCATTAGCCTTATTTTATAATCTTGTTTTAATAACAAAGGTATAGAAATAAATTTCTAATAATCTTTGGCATGTAATAACAATCTTTTAATTCTAAAGTTTTGCTCGAAGGCAAATCAAGCATACAAGTTTTCACAGCCTCTGCTAAAAGGAATATGCCCTATAAGCTAATCGAAATTTGTATTTTGATAGATTTTCTTTGTAATCATCCAAACTCATGTAATTGATATTTTATAAATAAAAGATATTTATTTTTCATCATATGCTGCATCTTACTATTATAATGATTATGATGAACTCCATAAATCAGGACAATAATTTTAGGGTTATGATGAGATCATACCTATGAGATTTAAAATCTTAAAAACTCTGATTTAGAATATTTCTAGTGATAAGAGCATTGAGTAGGAGATCAATGTTCTGGATAGACTAGCACTTCTTATGTATGCTTGATGGAGAGGGTGGTTGATTTCATAAGCCACTTGTGTGAAACACTAATACAAAGATGTGGGTGCTTAGTAGAGAATGAGTTCACTGAATTGATCTAATTTAAGAAACATCTGATAGAATCTACTTACCCGTCAAAAGATATTTTCTTATAGTGAGAGTTGTGCATATAATCCTTTGACTTGAGACTACCACATAACCTTATATACATGAATCCATATTATGATTCATACCTATTCATGACTTGTCATATACGGGGTGATCTGGATATAGTAGAATGTGTATGGAGATTATGAGTAGGTCAACATGGAATTGATCACATTTGATAAGAGAAAATTGCATCCTACTTGCTCTAATCGATTGATGATTCAGGAAGCCTTTGATCAAAGCAGAATGAAAATTAGAAAAAATTTTAATATTTTATTAATCGAATCATCATTAAAGATTAAGAAAAATATGAATATGATATTGAATTTGACATCATTCTATATTCAGAGCATATTCAGGATGAAGGTTGATTGCGGGATTATATTGCATGGTAGCTTTCCACTGGAGAATATTTTTGATATTTCTATCAAAATTTTATATCTTTTAGATAGATATGATATATTGCTAGACATCAATCTTATCTTATAGATTTGATTGAATTAAAGAGTTTAATTCGATCGCTAATTAGAAAGGGTTCTAATTGCTGAAATCATGTTAGCTCGATTGGATCTAGATTGGTTAGATTAAATTCTAATCAAATTAGATTGACTTGCACTCAGACCCACTATTGGCTAGATGTGGAATTCAATTGGTCACACACAAACAAAATTGATCAGGGATCTAATTGGATTAGATCATGTTTGCAAAATAGGTATGCTAGCACATGTTGCAAATCCTAGCTCCTTGTTTCGATTTGGGGTTGAAATTGATTCTAGATTGGGCTAATTAAATCCAAATTAATTCAAATCAATTTTGAGTTTGAGTTGGGTCAACTCATGGCTACATGATCTAGGACTTGAGTGCCATATAACTAGGTCCTCATGCATCAAAATTTTTTTCTTGCACGTGGGATGAGTTTTGTGCGCAAAAGACCAAGTGGCATCCCATCTCATGGGATGCCCCTTTCCTCATTCTTATCCATTGTTTCCATGCTAAAAAAATACTTGAAGAATCATGAGTTAATTTTGGGTGCAGAAGAGTTCTTCTGTGACTAAAACACTATGTTGTTTAATCATGGAAATTGTTTAAAGTTTGAAGCCTAGCCAAATCTATCCTTGCGCCTAACCTAAAGTCCATGTTGTTAAGGACTCTAATCTAATTGTCATGCCACTTCTTATCTCAAAATTTTTTCATGCCATCTCTAGGTTACCACCTCCATTTTGATCCATTGGATGGCCAAAATGCACTAATGAGTGGTGGAGAAAAAAAATGCGCCTAGTGAAACCTCATGACGCATCGGAGAAACATCGGAAAAAATATTTCGAAGATTCTTTCTGTGCGAAGCGTCTCTCAGATTTCTTTTCTGATGTTTGCCATATGTCTAAAGCATCCAGATGGGCATATGATTTTGAATTAGGGCATGAGATATTCTAGATAGGCATGAGATGGCACGTGGAGAGGGTGCGAGTCAAATCCGAGAGCACCCCATCGCTAACTATTTAAAGGGGCATGCATTGGGTATTTGTTCATGCAGATTTTCAATTCTTTCTCTTCTTTCTTACATCCTCTCTCTATTGTCTAATTAGTCTCTTTCTTTTCTTGTTAGGATAAATCTCAAAATAGTAAGAATAAGTCCGATTTTAAGACAAGGGCTTAGGAAGAGATATAGAAAGACAAGGAGAGAAGAAAGGTAGAGATAGGAAGGCTAGGAGGAGAGGAAGAAGATCTTGAGGTTCTACTATCCAATAAAATTCTCAGAGTAAAAATTTTTGAGGAGAAATCATCCTAAAGAGTTGGTGTCCTGATCATAGCCCTGTGTGGATCACCGTTAGAGGGCGAACACTTGGACATCTGATGGAGGTTCTACCGAAATTTGGATGAAGCATTTCAGGTATTCTTCTATAGTTTAAATTTTATTTTGAATAATTATTATATGATTGTTAATCATTAAGGAGATGCTATTTTAAGGGTTTAATATTTAGAATTTTATAATTTTTGAAATCCATCATGCTTTCGCTATGCATGTTCATCCCAAAACTCTACAGTGGTATCAGAGCCAGTCTTGTTTGGTTCAATCATATATATACAATATTTATGTGATGCATATTATGATTCATGCTATAAAATTAATTATGCTATAAATTATACTTTCATATGATGATCTAAATTGATGTATATCTGATCTACCACTTCATCATCCCAATATAAGGTTGTCGTAGCAAACATAGTTATGCTGTAAGGTTGTCTTAGGATGATGAAAGTTCATATGTTACACTGACACATATAAAATATTTTAATACTAATATATATTAGTATAAATTAGTATTATATAGTTAGAATATGCATGAGACTAAAGAAGTCCTCATAAAAATTATATTAAGTGGTAGTGATAAGCAACTATGGGTTAACCAATTCTTGATCAATTGATCAATTGGTATCTAGAAAAGTGCTACAGGTGGTTCTTTAATTGGTTTCATTATCTGATCTAGCCAATTTATTGGCATCTTAGGAAAGCAATGGGGGGACCCCTACCTACTTATCTGGCCAATTTGATTAAGCGATCTTAAATTGAAAAATTTTAATGTTGAAAACACTACTAGGGACCTTCCTTCATGCTAGATTAATATTACATCATGAATTATGACAAGCTTGTTGTGTTTCCACAAGACTTGTCATAAGGACTGATATAATATAATCTTGATGCATAAAAGATGCTAATGGCAATTTTGGATGTACTGCTTTGTTGAATTACCACAAGGATAGTTATATTCGAATTTGACTGTATTAAAATAAAAGATTTTACTTAAGTAAAATATTATAGCTTGTTATGTTAGCACAAAGCTAATAATATTTTAGAGGCTAAGATATAATATTGAAAATTACATGAGATGTAATTGAAAAGAGTTTCCTACCTATGAATTCATAAGGATTTGTTATGTTAACATAAGATCACTGTGAGGAATTAAGGTCTCAATCTCATTAAGATAAATATACAATATGTCTTGTTCATCATAGTAGAGCATTATGATGTTCGATAAAATAGTGGAAGGTATAATTAACTCTAAAGATCTTATTTAATTGTATAAATCATCATGAGTTATTTGCTTATGTTATATTCTTTATTATAGATTAAATTTTATAAATGGCATCTTCATTATTATTGTGAGAAATCTTAGATTTCAACAAGTTGATCGGTCTCAATTATGTGGATTGGTTAAAAAATTTAAAGATTATACTCACTCAGGAGAAACTCTCCTATATTCTTAATATCCCTGAACCACAAAAGGTTGGGGATGATGCCACTGAGGAGGAGGTATCCACATACAGGATGTGGAAGAATGATAGTTTAACTATCAAGTGTATCATATGGTCTCTATAAGCAATAAATTGCAGAGGCAGCATGAGAGCATGGATACTCAATCCATACTCCTCAATCTCAAAGAGTTGTATGAAGAACAGAGTAGGATTGCTAGATATGAGATATCAAAGCAGTTATTTTATACTAAAATGACTGAGGGGTCATCTGTATAAGATTATGTCTTACAGGTTATTGACCTGATCACTAGATTGGGTTAACTAGATTTTATGATGGATGGAGAATTAAGTCAAGATTTGATCCTGTAATCTCTCCCCAAGTCATTTGTTCAGTTTGTCATGAACTATCATATGAACAAACTGAATATCTCCTTGTCTGAGCTATTAAACATATTCAAGACAGCTGAGAGCCACACAAAGAAAGAAAAAGCTCCACTTCTTCTTGCGGGTAAAACCTCTAAGAAGAAGTCAGACTTTAAGGGTTCAAAGAAAGCATTAAACCTTAAGAGTGGCAAGATGAAGAAGAAGGAGAAGAAAGTCTCCAAACAAGGTACCTATTTTCACTGCGGCAAGGCAGGACACTGAAAAAAAATTGTAAGTTATATCTTGTAATTGTAAAGGCTGGTGCAAGCGATGCACTAAAAGGTATGTATGAAATACATATAATTTTGTCATTAAGTTCTTTCAATTCAAACTCTTAGGCATTGGATATCGCCTACAGTTCTCATACATGTAAGTCATTACAAGGGCTGCAGAATATTAGAGTATTGAGAAAGGGTGACTTCGAGCTCTACGACACTGGAGGAGAGTCCATCCAAGTAGAGACTGTAGGGACATATATATTGAAGTTACCTTCTAGAAAGATCTTAGAGTTAGAAAACTGTTATTATATGCCTAAGATCATTAGGAATATTATTTCTGTACTGTTGCTATAGCAATGAGGTTTTGAAATAAATGAAAAGAGCAATAGTTGTTTAATTTTTTTTTTCTAATAAAATTTTTTATCATGACGTTGTTAATAATAGTCTTCTAATTCTATCTAATGATAATATTTTTTATATTGATGAAAGAAAAAAGTGAAAGAGAGAAGAAATAAATAATACTTTACTTTGGCATTATCAATTTGGTCATATAAGAAAGATGAAGATTAATAAATTATACAAAGAAGAGTTCTTTGAACCTTATGATTATGAATCATTAGAAACTTGTGAATCTTGTCTTATAGGAAAAATGACTAAGACTCTTTTTAGTGGACATGGAGAAAGGACAAATGAGTTATTAGAACTTATACATATTGATGTATGTGGTCTTATGACAACAGAAGTCAGAGGAAGGTACTCTTATTTTATTACGTTTATTGATGATTTATCTAGATTTGGTTATGTGTATCTTATGAAACACAAATCTGAGCCCTTTGATAAATTTAAAGAGTATCAAAATATGGTCGAGAAATAAACTAAAAAAAATATTAAAATCCTTCAATCCGATTGAGGAGGAGAATACTTATCCAATAAATTTCTAGATCATCTTAAAAAAAATAGAATTCTCTCAAAGTGAACACCTCCTTATATATTACAGCTAAATAGTATAGTAAAAAGGAGAAATTATACTTTATTAGATATAGTACGGTCCATGATGTGCCTTTCAGACTTGCCTATTTATTTTTGAAGATATGCCCTAGAGACTACTGTATATATCCTAAATTGAGTATCTTCAAAATCTGTGCCAAGCACTCTATATAAGATATAGAGAGGAAAGAAGCCTAATCTTAAGTATTTTAAAATATGGAGCTGTCCAGCTTATGTTAAAAGTGAAGAAAATTTACGATAGTGTAATACATGCAATTTTAAAATTTTATACAGCAGAAATAATAAACTAAATAATTTAATCCTAATCACATATATAAGATGTAATCTTAGACTATCACATCAAGATCTTTGATATAAAAAATATATATTTTAGATCTGAAAATAAAAATCACATCGATCTCATCGATGCTGAAATTCTAGATCTAACTATTAGACCTACCATAGGAATCAAAACAAGTTAGAGATCATTACCAAACAAATTTTGATCTTGATCTTCTCTAGTCCAATGGTTGGAAAGGATATTCTTTAGGTCACTCATAGCCACATGAAGTCATCTGGTCTCTATAGAAAAATTCACATGAAGACTGGCGTAGATCAAGGGCTCGGAGATGCTAGTCTGCAAACAAATTCGATAGCTAATCTCTTCTTTTTTCTACAAGCACCTTAGACACTCCAAAGTGATAGGAGATCTAGAGAGAGAAGAGAAGAAGAAGAGAAGAGGCTCTAAAAATAAAAAATCCATAAGAGAATTGATTATAGGATGTCCAAAAGAGGGGTCCCCTTTTTATAGACTAGAAATTGAGACTTTCCAAGAAAGGGTGCTATGAATCAATGCCAAACCTCCTTTTAGCATCCCAAAAAATTCTAAAAAAATTATTATGATATGGAGAATAAATTTAGAGTCTCACATATTAAAGTATTTTTTCAAAAAAAAAAAAAAAAAAAAAAAATATGACTCCAACAATATATCATATACGAAAAATTTCTTTCCTAGTCTGCATCTTATCTCTAATTCGGATCGCATTCGAATTAGGCAAGAGATAATAATATAACTCATCAGCTATAGCTGACCACCCTTATTGGATTCTCTCTTATGATACCAAAAATGACAATCCAAATCCAATTAGGTGTGGAGAAATTGACATGGATCCAGATGTGGCGCAAAAGATAAGGATAGAGTCCTAGTCTGAATTGGATTCTTCATTTCTAATTCAATTCTAATCCAAATCAAATTTAGATTGAAACCACTGATAGAAATGAACCTAATTCAATTAGAATCTAAATATCTCATCAAATTTCTAATCTAATTAAGAATTAACTGAGTCCAAACCCTGATCGAATCAGGATCAAATTTCTCTTGTAATCGAATTTGATCTTATCAATCCCAATCTGAGTCGAACTGAATCTAATTCAATTAAACTTATTCCAAAGCTCTTTACCTAATTAAATTAAATTAATTAGTAATCTAATTACTAATTAATTTTCTATAAATGATAGAGTTTTAGTTTCAGTGGGACTCTCCCACAGAGTCCTAGTCCAAGTAGGACTCTTCACCAGTGTCACAATCCAATTGGACTCTTCAGCCATCAGATTTGATCAAATCTTCTAATGCGTGTGACCCCATAGGTTCGAACCTAAATTGATAGTATAAGAATAACTTTTTATACCAATCGATGTAATCATCTAGTAATGATGACCCGACGTCCGGATAGGTCGAAGTGTTGCAAAGCAACCTTCTACAACCTACTGGTGTATGGTTACCATATAATTCATTCCTTTGATCCAAATGCTCAAGGTGATGTAGGGTTTAACTGTCAACCCTAATTAAGTCAATCACATTATATTTTAACCTTTTAAATCTATCTCATAGATTATCCTGGCCAAGGTCTTTTTAAATTAAAATACACTAGTGCATATCTCCTACCAATTCAGAGGGGTCAATTCTATCTTGACTCACACACCGACTTGATAAGTACTTGACTGCACCCAGTATCCTTTCGTCACTAAGTTAAAAACTCAGATGGTCTGATACTAAAATACAGTGAGTTGCTTACAAATCACCGTGGTGGTCTCAGATCGGAGGGACACTTATACCCATACCCTTCACAAGCTACTCTTGACAGTAGAGTGCTCGGCACATGATCACGTTCGATGTGAATGTACTCCTACATTCTATCTGCATGCCATAATAGTGTCTCTATACTTCTTAGTTAAGAGGATAACCAACTCATATGGCACACAACGACCTATATTTGATATCGCTATCATCCTAATAATAGCGTATTGTTTGGTCGTGAATATTTTTAAACACTTAACGACAAATCCTCCTTTATCAATTAATAATAGTCTTTACAATACAGGAGTTCAAAGATGGTCAACTTATAGTGAAAATGTTAAATAACTTTTATTAATAAAAATTCATATATAATTTACAAGATGAGCACAATCGTCTAACGATTGGCTTTGGAACACATTTTCCAATAATTTCCACTTGGATTAAAGTCAATTGGTACAGTATTGTATACCCATCTTCAATTTATGATCATCGAACTTCTTGATTCTGAGAGCTTTAGTAAATGGATCGGCTAGGTTCTCCCTTCCGTCGATCTTCGAAAGGTCGACGTCACCTCGATCCACGATCTCTCAGATAAGGTGATAATGGTGCAGAATATATTTGGTGTGCTGATGAGATCTCGGCTCCTTAGCTTGAGCAATAGCTTCAATATTATCGCAGTTTAACAAGATAGGGCCATCAATGGAGGGTGCCACTCCGAGCTCACTGATGAATTTTTGCAACCATACAGCTTCCTTCACAGCATCGGATGCCACGATATACTCCGCTTTACAAACAGAGTCTGTCATAGTATTCTGCTTAAAATTTTTTCAGTAGACTGCTCTACTATTTAAGAAAAAAAATATAATCTGACACACTCTTACTATCATCATGGTCTAACTGAAAGCTGGAGTCGATGAACCTCACAAGTTTCAAATCTGTTTTACCATGCACAAGCTACTGGTCCTTAGATTTCTTAAATACTTAAGAATGATCTTTACGACCTTTTAGTAGTTTTCTCCTGGATCAAACTGGTATCTACTCACTACTCCTAATGAGTATGTCACATCTGATCTCATACATATCATAGCATACATAATAGAACCCACTACTGAAGCATATGGAACTCTACTCATATGCTCTCTCTCTTGAGGAGTTATCGGATAATCTCCTTTTGAAAGAAAAATTCTTTGGCCTATCGAAAGATAGCCTTTCTTGAAATTCTTCATGCTGAACCATTTCAGCATGGTATCTATGTACGTGGATTGAGAAAGTCTGAATAGCCTCTTAGATCTATCCTTATAGATCTTCATTCCTAGGATGTAGGTTGCTTCTTCCAGATTTTTCATGGAGAATTATGACGACAGCCAAACTTTTATTCTTCGCAATGCAGGGATATCATTTTTAATTATGAGAATGTCATCCACATACAATATAAAAAATATAATTATTGAACCATTTGCTCACTACTCCTAATGAGTATGTCACATCTGATCTCATACATATCATAGCTGTTGGAAATAGTGTCCCAAAGCCAATCGTCAGTTTGTTGACAATTGTGCTCTTTCTTGTATTAGTTTATGAATTATAAATAAATAAAAGTTATTTTGGTATTTTTTATCACAAATTATTTCATCTTCTAATGAACTTCTATGTTGTGGTGAAGTCCTTAGGACTATTTAGATTCGACAAAGGAGGATTTGTCGTTTAGTCCTTAAACCTATTCGTGACCAAATGATATGTTGTTACCAAGGATGACAATGTTTATCAAGCATAGGTCGTTGTGTGCCATATGGGTTGATTATCCTCTTAATCAAGGAGTGTGGAGACACTGGTATGGCATACAGGTGAGATATAAGGGTACATCTGTACTAAACGTGACCGACTCTAGAGCTTTTTCTACTATCAAGATTTGCTTCGATGGGATATGGGTATAACCGTCCCTCCGATCTGAGACCGCCACGGTGACTTGCAAGCAACTCACTGCACTTAGGCACTGGACTACCTGAATTTCTAATTCAGTGACGGAAGGATGCTGGGTGTAGTCAAGTACTTGACTTGTCGGTGCATGTGTCAAGATGGAATTGACCACTCCTATTCAGGAGCTGTGTATAGTCATGTTTCAATTTAGCAAAACCTTGGCCACGGTAGTCCTAGTGAGGAGTCACAGGACTGTTTGAGTTGAGCACGATTCGGATGATCTAATCAGGGTTGATAGTTTAACCCTGAGTCATCCTAAACACAGGGGTCAAAAGGGATGAATTATACAGTAACCATATTCACATAGGTTCTGAATGTTGCGATTGTGACTATTCGACCTATCCAAATGTTGGATACCATTGCTAGATGATCACTTTGATTAGTACAGAAATTGGTTCCTGTGCTATCGGCTTAGGTTCGAACCTGCGGGATCACACACATTAGAGGTTTTTATCTAATCTGATGGCTGATAAAGAGTCCTAATGCTCGTGGACTTTGAGTCCTACATGTCTGGAACTCTATGATCAAGAATCAAGATTCTCTAATCATGAGTTCCACACATTTTGGGAACCGGGGTCAAGAGTCCCACTAGTTTGGGACATTTTGATCAGGGTTTCATATCGATGGACTCTGATGCCCGATTGCCCATCGAATTTGGACTCAATATTTATGAGAGGTTTAATTAATGATTTGATCACTAATTAACTTAATTTGATTGAGTAATTATTTTTGGATCAAGTCCAATTGAATTGGATTCAGTTGGATTTGATCCGATTAGGTTAAGTGTTGACCTAATCGCCAAGATGGTTTGGTCCCTGATCTGATAAGAGATTGGGCTTAGTCAATTCTTGATTTGATTAGAATTTTATTGAGCTTAATTAAGCCTAATTAAATTAAGTTTAACTTAGTCTAATTGTGTCTAACCTATTTTGATTAGGTTGGCTCAATTAGGTTGAAACCACGTTAACCTTTTCTCCCTGCGCCACCTCACTTATCTGCGCCCATTTGAATTCATGAGAAACAAGTTCTCATGAATTTTCTCCCACGCAGAAGCCATCCCACGCCACTTCTTTTTGCACCATTTTGAATAGATAAGGATAAGATTGGTTGGCCATTCAAATTCAAAAGATGTTTGAATTTGAATGGATAACAAATCTCTGCGCCCACCCTTTATTTTGTGCGCCCCTTCTTCTACATGAGAAAAGGTTTCTCGTGTAAAGTCTCCATGCACAAATATGCCCATGCCCCTCTCTTCTCATGCATAGAGTGGATAAGAATGAGTTGGTTGGCATTTGAATTCAAATTCGATTTGAATTCAAATGAGCAACCACTTATCTTTATCCTCTAACGCGAAGAAAACGCTGCAAAGATGCGTTTTGCTCTCTTTTTAAAAGGAAGAGAAGATAGGATGTGTGATAATCTGATCATAGAGAGAAGGGTGGCATGAGAAAGCTTTCCTGCATGAGAAAAGAAAAGAAAAGGAGAGAAAACAAAGAAACAGAGTGGGTGCAAGTTTCTTCGGTGAGTACCCTAGGGTTTCGACCTAGGGTTCGGGAAGTGAGAAGGTGAGCTACGAGTGTCATGAGCCCACCAAACTTTAGGGAGAGCTTCATCAACTTCTCAAGTACATCTACTAATAATTTAGAGCATCCAAAGAGTTGGCAGATCAAGATCGAAGGAGTTTAATCAGCATCAGCCTTCAAAAGGGTTATGCCACGAACTAGCATTCGTGAGGAGCTGATCAGACCGAGAGATTCGTGTGGATGATCCACAGAGATTAGACACACTGTGTGACTGTGTTACAATTATCAAACCCTCCCGACAGTGATCAGATTGTGGCGATCGACTACCCACACAAAGGTAATATGTTTTGAACACATAACAGTAAAATATTTACTGTAGAAATTTAAATTTCAAATTTAAATGCATGCTATATATATATATCATATTTAGATCTTTGTGTAGAGTTTATACATATTAATTAATTAGATTAATTAATAATTTTTATTATAAAATAGTAATTTTGAAAAGTTTTAAAATTATTATTTTACCCCTGCACTGAAAATTCACTTCAATAGCATACATAATAGAACCCACTACTGAAGCATATGGAACTCTACTCATACGCTCTCTCTCTTGAGGAGTTATTGGATAATCTCCTTTTGAAAGAAAAATTCTTTGGCCTATCAGAAGATAGCCTTTCTTGAAATTCTTCATGCTAAACCATTTCAGCATGGTATCTATGTACGTGGATTGAGAAAGTCTGAATAGTCTCTTAGATCTATCCCTATAGATCTTCATCCCTAGGATATAGGTTGCTTCTTCCAGATTTTTCATGGAGAATTATGACGACAGCCAAACTTTTATTCTCTGTAATGCAGGGATATCATTTTTAATTAAGAGAATGTCATCCACATACAATACAAAAAATATAATTATTGAACCATTTGCCCACTTATATATGCAGGGTTCCTCTCCGTTCCTAACGAAGCCATACGTTCTAATCATCTTATCAAAATGTATGTTCCAACTTCGAGATGCTTGCTTCAATCCATAAATAGATCTCTGAAGCTTGCATACTTTGGACTCATCTGTAGATATGAATCCTTTAGGTTGTATCATATATACCTCTTTATTCAGCTCTTTATTTAGAAAAGTTGTCTTCACATCCATTTGTCAAACTTCATAGTCCAAGTATGCTGCTATCGCAAGCATGATCTGAATAGATTTGAGCATTGCCATAGGAGAAAATATCTCATCATAGTCAATATCATAATGCTGACGATAACTCTTGACAACCAAATGGGTTTTATAGGTTTCCACCTTTCCGTCTGCATCCCTCTTCCTCTTGAAGATCCACTTACACCCTATGGGTTTAACCCTTTCAGATGGGTCAACTAATGCCGATACATCATTGATCTTCATAGACTCCATTTTGGATCTCATGGTTTCAAGCCATTTATCAGAGTTGGACCTCTGTATCACCACATCCATATAGGTGATTGGATCCTCATCGTTCTCATCGAGTTCGATAGGATCTCTGTCCCGAACTAAAAAACCTAAGTATCTGTGAGGCTGATGCGGTACTCTATCAGATTGCCTTAAGGATGTTTGTTCATTGGGCTCTAGATTTGATCTCATCAAATCTGGTTCAGATTCAATCATTGATGTCAGTTCTTCTACTTGTCGAACTTCGTCAAGCTCGATTTTAGAGGCACTTATTCCTTCACTAAGAAATTTCTTTTCCAACAAGTGTGCCTTACTGTTGACAAACACCTTTTGTTCAGCAGGCAGGTAAAATTAATAACCCCTCATTTTCTTGGGGTATCCTATGAAATTACATTTATCGGACTTAGGACTGAGCTTATCAGTTTGTAATCGTTTAACATAAGCCAAACACCCTCAGACCTTAAAGTAAAAGAGGTTCGGCCTACATCCTGACCATATCTCATATGGTGTCTTACTAACTGACTTGCTTAGAATATTATTGAGTACAAGACAAGCTGTTTCAAGTGCATATCTTCAAAAAAAAATTGATAGAGTTGCAAACCCCATCATGGACCGAACCATGTCTAACAAGGTTCGATTCCTCCTTCTTGAGATACCATTATGCTGTGGTGTCCCTGAAAGGGTCCATTGAGAGAGAATCTCATTCTCTCCTAAATATGTCAGAAATTTACTGGAAAGATATTCACCTCTTCGATCAGATCGAAGAGTTTTAATACTTTTTTTAATTTATTTCTCTACTTCATTATAGAACCGTTTAAATATTTTAAATGATTCAGACTTATGTTTCATCAAATAGACGTATCCATACCTAGATAGGTCGTCTGTGAATGTAATGAAGTAGCTGTACCTTCCTCTGACATATGTACTCATGGATCCACATACATCAATATGTATCAAACCCAGCACATCACTGGCTCGTTCACTTTTTTTAGTAAAAGGTGACTTGGTTATCTTTCCAAGCAAACAAGACTCACGGTAGGTAACGATTCATAATCATCTTTATCAAAAATTTCTTCTTGAGCTAATCTGTTCATCCTATTCTTGTTGATATGACCTAGCCTACAATGTCAAAAGTAGGTATTCGTGACATCATCTATTCTAGGATATTTATTTGAAATGTACATTACATTAGGCCTAGATACAACATAGATATCATTGTTCAACTGTCCATGTAAAATTGTAACACCATTCAAAATGATATCACAAAAATTTTTCTTTATTGATATTTTATAATTGAAATCGACCAAAAGGCCTATAGAAATAATATTTAAAAAAAAATTAGGACAGTAATGACACTTATTAAGAATAATATACTGAGACTCGAATACAAGCTTGATGATCCTTAGAGCTAGAACTGAAACTGATCTTCCATCTCCAACATTCAAGAATCTCTCACCTTCTCCAAATCTCCTAGTGACTTGAAGACCCTACAACGAATTGCAAATATGAATAGGGCTTTCGGTATCCAATACACAGATCATTGTATCTATAAGAGAGAAGTTATAAGATGTAATCACATAAGTACCTTGTCCAGTAACTATTGCTTCTTCTTCTTTGGCCTGTTCGGATCAAGGAAAGTAATATACTGAGGATAGTTCCTCTTTTAGTAACCTTGCTTCTTACAAAAGCACTCTACCTGACTTTGAACAGTTTTGAACTTGAATTTTTGAGACTGACTCCCAGCACCAGGCACCTTCTTATTCTTCTTCTTTTTCTCTTTCTTAAAGGGACGATGACTACCCGAAGAAGATCCTCCCACTAGATTCACTATCTTCTTATAGAGATGATGATCTTTCTCAAAAGTCTGTAGCAACTCCAACAAATCATGGTAGTTGACTATAGGCTTCATCATTCTGAAATGATGAGGAACGATAGGTAGGACTTGGGTAGAGAGTTCAAGATTGCATCCTTCCCCAGCTGTTCATGCAAAGAAAAGTCGAGTTTGCTTAATTTTTTAATCTACTCAATCATGTATAATACATGATCAATAACAGATGCACCCTCCCTCATCTGGGCATTGAAAATGGTACAACTAGTCTTATGCCGCTCAACGTCATCAGGAGTACCAAAAGAATTCCTCAACACTTGAAGCATTTCCTCTAGTCGAGCTTCTTCAAACTTCTGACTGAACTCGTCGTTCATGGAGGCCTGCATGATTCAACAAACCATGGTGCGGTCATTGAGCCACTTCAAATAAGTATCTCAGACCGCTCCTCGGACATTAGGAGCATGATCCTCAGATGTCGAATCCATTATCACATAAAAGATCTGCTCGTGCTCCAAGACAATCTTTAACTTTCGATATCAATTATCGAAATTTGATCTGATAAGCTTCTCACTATCCAATAGTGATCAGAGCAACAAGTTTGAGGCCATATCTGCAGACACAAAGAAAGTATAAAATCTAATTAGTATATGAATTTATTAATCCTAAAGACTTGGACTTTAGTTTAAAGGTCCTCTCACTATTTTATATGAATTGGTAGCCTCAACCTCCAATTTGAGAAATTATTTTAATTTTTTAGAGGGTACTAGAATCCACACAGACTACATATAGGTCTGAAGATGGCTCGATCAACCCATATGCACCTATGGGTAGGCTCTCAACCAATTATTTCTCTAAATAACTTATAGTATTTAATTTAGCCCTAGATTTCATTTCAGTAGGTGATGGGCCTCCACTGAAAATTTTGGTTAGGTCAAACCATTAACATGAACCTACTCAGTGATTCTATCTAATGAATGATCAGGCCCGAGGATGGCTCGGTCAACCCAACCATCATCAGATAGTTTAACAGAGTCATCATATAATGAATGATAATTCCATCATTCAGAGAGAACACCAGACGGATGGTGCCTGCAATGTCAATCAAAAATAATGGACCCATTATCACTCACTTTAATGGTAGGCTATGATCTAGTTATCACCATAACTAGCTCATTTTAGAAACCTAATAATTTAGAGGGTTTAATCATTTAGAAAAAAGAAAATAGATGAAAAGATCAATCAGTAGATCATAATTCTCCCATTGACTTAGGTCATACTGATTGAACTAGCACTTAGATCAGTCACACTGATCAACCTTAATGGCATGGACTAACTCGAATCACTTAATGATCTAATCAAAAGCTAGTTCACCAAATTGGTCAGATAAGTGAGATTGGCAAGAGGGTCTGCTAAGCTTGTCTTAGACACCATTGAAATGGTCAGGTAAGTCATTTTCAATTAAAAATCATCGATCAAAATGCCAAACTTATCTTAGACATCAATGGTTAACTAGTTTCGATTTGACCAACCTAATGATTCAGATTCAACCACTAAGCCATAATCAATGGCCATTTGGTCTAATCAAAGATATGGACTTGACCATCTACAACTATTGTACTAAAAAAATTTTGATTAATCTAATTCAATATTTGGTTAGACTTAATCAATTTCTCTACATGGTCATTCAATTTTTTGATTCTAATCTTAGGTCCAACCTAATTAAACAGAAGGATCTGATTTGAGCTAACCCATGCCCCATATTTTATGCAATGTCATTAGATATAAATCACAATTCTAGATCCAATCAACTTGATATTTAATTCTCAATTAAATTTTGGATCAATATGGTTAAGATTTCGAAAATAATTTTTCATGTAAACTTTTTACATCAGATCATAAAATCTTTTAGACCAATCTAATTTTTTTTATATGATTTTTGTTGAAATTATGGATTTGGTGCATATATATGTGTTTTCAAACTTATATTTTTTAAACACCACAGTAGAGAATAAGATTAAAATATTTTTAATCTAAATTTTTCATGCATAAAAATATAAAATCACATGGATCTATTTCATATGCTGAAATTGAATATGCTGAAATTCAGATTGTAATCAAATTACATACCTGTTTCGCAATTCCTTTCTTCAAAACTGGATCTGAAAGAGAAGAGGCTCTCTATTAGCTGCACAAGTGTCTGACCTCTATGAGTATCCACTCGAGGTTAGCTTGGAACAGCCCTCTATAATCTAAATTTTGATTCTCCAAAATTCAGCCTGTTGAATCTGAACGAAGCCTAGATCACGATCAACACTTGATCTTTCTCCTTGATCTTCTTTTTCTCCTTTTCTCTGAAGTTTCTTCTTGTTATGTGTTGCTACCAGATGCTAGAAATCAGTAAGAAAGAAGCATCCAAACTCCTCTGGGTGTGGAACTTCTTGGGACGTGCATCCCGAGGAAGGGGTGTATAGAACACCTAAGAGAAAAAAAAGAGAGAGGAAGAGAGGGCGTGGAGAGACCCTTTGGATGTGAGGGGTTACTGGTTTTGATGCTCTAGGGACCTTAGGGGTGGTCTCTTTAAATAGGCATAAGGATTGAATCCTATTCAATCTCATAATACAAGTCCTACTTGCATTAGGATTCCTATTAACTTAAGTTATCCAACTTACATTAGGAAGCCTATTAGGCGCCAACTATTGGAGCCCTTGCACCCATAATTAAACACCCTCTTTTGCACCCAAGAGGCACTTCATATGAAAATCAAAGGCCCTCTAATTAATGGATACACATAAATTGATCAAATCAAAGTGGCGCCCCATAATAACTATCATGGAGATTCATAAGGATCTTGCACCCTTAATTTATATGATACATAATCTTAGACACTCAAGAATTAGAGTCTCATGAATCTTATTCATGTAGGTTATTAGCAGGTAATTAAGTTAGAATTATCTTATCAAATAAGTAATCCTAACGAAAAGAGGAATTAGGTCCAACCATGTGCTAGCAAGGTTACCATAAACCCAATGGGTTTTTCTAAATCTAGTTGATACTTCATAAGCTCAATTTTTTATTTTAGATCTAATCTCTTTGTTATGTGACCCCATAGGTTCAATTCTATCTGATAGTGAGATATACAATGATCTCTATTATTATATCATTGAAACTCTTTTCAATAGATCGAAATAATTTCATTCTAACTCAGCAAAAATTGTCGATCCGAAACAATCCTATTGAGCTCTCACAATCCACCAGTGACACCTAGTAGTATGTAGTGGCAACCCAGTAGAACTGAAATAAATTTTTAGGTGTAGTTAAACTATGATTTAGTCCTTCTATCATAAGTTTCGACTAGATGGCAGGTCATGGATAAATCGTCAAACCTCAACATCAGTCATATGATAGATTGATTAGTTTAAGTCCAGTTGTGATTTTTATAGAAACTTTTTTCCATCAATCACACTGCTATGGCCATAGACTCTTAGACTTAGCCTCTTAAATCTCATAGGACTACTCTTCTCTATCAAGGTCGATAGATCCTATTTTGATGCGCACACCACTCCTACAATGGACCAACTGTTACCAACATCCACTACAAGAGCTCATTAAGACCCATGTTTATGTGTCAATCAAACTCCAGCAGCCTCATTACGAGTAGCAGTACCATCTCAAGTCAAAGAAACAGTCACAACTACAGCATCGAGACAATCACTGACGATTGAATAAAAATTCAAGTGATCTCTTGTATGGTCACGCTGAGTGCCAGTTGTTCTCTAACAACCACTGGCACTTGTCACCCTGTGTCTCTACACAGTAGATTGGAAATTCATCTATCTCAAAGGAAGCAATTTGTACGCCAGTCTATCCGGATCTATCATCGCTCTCATAATGATTCTATGGTCAGGAGTCTTTAGGAATTAGATACATATCTCTAATTCTCAATACTTTGAGAATATGTATCGAAACTAATTTCATGGATGATTCAAGGATACATTACACTTGAATGAAAAAGAACTTGCCCCTTTTATTGATCATATCAATATATTAAGTATAAAATTATGCCCTAGATATATTATAATGTATCAGTTATATTAGCTTCTATGACATGCATCTAACAATCTCTCACTTGGACTAAAGTCAATTGGTCATAAAACTAAGTCCCATCTTTTCAAGGTGGACTTTCATTTTTGATTGTTTCAACTACTTAGTCAGTGGGTCTGCCACGTTATCCGTAGAGTCTACTCTTTGCACCTCGACATGAGGTAGATGCGTATATCGGTGCTCTATGTGTTTGAACTTCTGGTGAGACCTTGTCTCCTTAGCAAGGGCTATGGTGCCTTTGTCTTTACAGTACTGTGTCATGGCATGACATCTAGTTCTACAACTAACATTAAAACTAGAATTCATCCTACACATCTATAGCACACTCAGCCTCCATTGATTGATTACTCAGAATCCTTCTAGTAAATCGAACAAGAATACATCCTCGAATCGCAACTCAGAATCATCTCTAAAGATCAAGAATAGATCCTTAGTCTTTCTTAAGTACTTAAGGATGTTCTTCATAGCTATCCAGTGCTCCTCATCTGGATTTGACTAATACCTGCTCGTGACACTTACGGCAAGGGCAATATCAGGTCGAGTACATAGCATGACATACATAAGGCTTCCTATTGTCAAAGCATAAGGAATCCTACTCATACACTGAATCTCCTCAGATGTGGTCGGACACATCATCTTAGAGAGATAAATGCCATGCCTAAGAGGTAAATGATTTCTCTTAGAGTTTTTCATGCTGAACCTCTTCAGCACCTTTTCTATGTACAGCTTTTATGATAGGTCAAGCATCCATTTAGATTTATCCCTATAGACCTTTACTCTGAGAATATAGGATATTTTTCTTAGGTCTTTCATGGAGAATTTTTTGGATAACCATCTTTTGATCATGGTCAGCATGGGAATATCATTCCCAATGAGGAGAATATCATCCATGAACAGTACGAGAAAGATAATTGCACTCCCACTGACTCTCTTGTATACACAAGGTTCCTCTTTATTTTTGATGAAATCAAATGATTTGATTGTCTTATCAAAATGATGGTTCCAACTCCAAGATGCCTGCTTTAATCTGTATATGGACCTTTGCAGCTTACAGACTCTGTGATTACGATCATCGGATGTGAAACCCATAGGCTACTCCATATAGATATCTTCCTCAAGATATTCATTTAGAAAGATAATTTTTACATCCATCTGTCAGATTTCATAATCATAATAAACTGCAGTAGCAAGCAAAGTATGGATGGATTTCAACATGGCTACGGGTGAAAAAATTTTCTAATAGTCAATGCTCTCGCGCTGACTATAACCTTTAGCCACAAGCCTAGCTTTATAGGTCTCTACCTTACCATCAGCACCTATCTTTCTTTTGTAGATCCATTTACATCCAATAGGTACAATACCTTTAGGTGGATCCACTAAAGTCTAGACTTGGTTCAAGTGCATTGAGTCAATTTCTGACTTCACAGCATCTAACCATTTCTCGAAATCGATGTTAGATATCACCTCGTCAAAGGTATTGGGATCATCACCATGACCCTTATCTCCTATAAGGAACATTTCTTTTACTTCTTCCATAAGCATACCCATGTACCTTTCAGGAGGTCAGGAGACCCTGCTAGTGTTGGGTGGATGTCTGGCCAGGATACCACCAACCAAGATCTTTTCAGTACCACGCGATGTAGTAGGAAGAAAGAAGAAACAAAATAAAAGAAAAAATAATCAAAATACGTGGATCAACCACAAAAGGGCTCGCCTCCACGGGGTATGCAAACTTCACTATGAAAAAGAAATTTTACAAGAGGAGACCTCACCCTCAACCCTTGTACACCCAATTCTCTCTCACCTGAAGTTCCTCTCACAAAAGCTCTCTCTCTCTTGGAAGACCCCCTGAACCCCTGAAATGCCTGGCGATCGCTGTCCAGGAGCCTCCTACTCCTTCTCTCTCAGTGCTTCATTTCTCTCTCTCTTCTTGGGTTCGTACGGTGCGAGAAAACCAACCACTACCTCTCTGTTGTCACAGGCCTTTTTAAAGGCTTAAGCAAGGTTTAAAACTTGATTAGAGAAGGATTAGGAGTCCTAAACAAAGCCAAAAAACCCCTTGGACCGTCGGATCAAGACCGCAATCTCTCTGGGCCGTCCGATCGCGCTCCGATCCATGAAATAGTGCTGTGGACCGCGAGAAATGCGTGAGAAACGCCCACGCGGTCCACAGGCCCAGCCGTGGACTGCCCGGTCCATGGTGGACCGAGGCAAAGGGCCAGCAGGCCACTGGGTTGGCCCGCTCCCGTGCGCGGGCTTGCACGCGCTTGGGCCACACACCCGGCTGGGCCGCACGCCCGCCTGGGCCGTGCGCTCTGCTGGACCGCGCGCCCGCTTGGGCCGCGTGCTTGGCTGGGCCGCCCACTCGCGTGGGTCACGCATCCCGCACGGGCCTGGGTCGCGTGTCCCGCACGTCGCCGTTTGCAGCTGCGCTGCTGCCGCCCGCCGTCGGTCACCGGTGGTCCTCCGCCACCTCAAATCTTGTGCCAACTTCAAAAGCTCGTATCTCCTCCATCCGAGCTCCGTTTCAGGAGATCTTAGTCTCGTTGGACTCCATTTTTTACCGCGAACCTCGCTATGGGCTCAATATGGGCTGAATCTTGAGGTATCAAATCCTAACAATCTCCACTTTGACTCGATATTCGGCCTCCTCCAAACTCCGAGAGCTTCTGGATCTCCTCGCCCCCATGCCCTGGGGCAATCGCCTGCTGATCATGGATGGGCAAACATGGGAGTCGAGCCAGGCTGCTCGATCCCATCTCCAACGTATGCTATGCTCCTTCTGACCTGAGACCTACTCGGGGCATCATCCTGCGGTAATAGGAATCTCACCTTGCGACGTCACCTCTCGTCCTCCCGAGTCTCCTGTCTCGTACCCGATCCGCCTCCTGAAGCTCCACCTCGCTCTGGGCTCCACCTAGCTCCCGAAGCTCCACCTCGCACTGGGCTCCCTGTCAGGTAATAATGTCCTCTGCTCCCCTTCTTCCCCTCCAGCATAATCCTATCACCGTGTAGCACCCTCAGGATTCCTCCACTAGTTACCATCCTGTAGCCTCTCGAATCCAGTCTGCTAAGTGAGATAAGATTCCACCTGAAATTGGGTATGTATCGGACCTCTCCCAATCTCCTCACTGCATCGTCATGTGTCCTCCAGCTGACCATCCCAATGCCTCTGATCGCATAGCTCGATCCATCCGACAGATATACAGTGCCCTCACTGTTCTCCAGAGAGTCAAATTGCTCCTCTCTGCAACATACATGATAGGGGCATGCAGAATTTAATACCCACTGCTGGGAAGAAGTAGATACCTCATCAGATATCTCCAAGACATCTCCATCTGAATCACTGCCGGTCGTCGCTACAGCAGCCACCATCTGATTTTTCAGTTGAGGACAATCTCTAGCTAGATGCCCCAACTCCTCACACCGGTAACATCTGATTTTGCTCAAGTCCCTCCTGGACTTGGATTGCCCTCGTTGCGATCTCCTGTCGCTCCGTCTACCGCCTCCTACTCTTCCAGAAGCCACCAAAGCTGAGCTACCGCCACTTAAGCTCGAAGCTGGGTTCTCCCTCCTGAGAACCTCATTCTGGAGTATCACCGTGGTGACCTCGTCCATCTTGATAGTGCTCTTTCCCACTAGAAGAGCAGTCACCAAGGACTCGTATGAAGGGAGAAGCGATGCCAGCAAAACCAGTGCCCTGGTCTTCTCCTTAACATTCTTGCCAACTTTGAGGAGGTTGGTGAGGATCTTCTGAAAGTGGCTGAGATGCTCCTGCACGCTCTATCCCTCAGTCATCCGCAGTTGGTAAAACTGCCTCCAGAGGAAAAGTGTGTTGGTGAGAGACTTCACTATGTACAACTCCTTGAGCTTCGACCACAGCACCATCGAAGAAGTCTCGCTCAGCACATGGATCACCACCTCATCCACCAGGTACATGTGGATGGTACTCACCGCCTGCATCTGTAGCCGTTTCCAATCCCGCACCTCCATGGTGGTCGGCTTTTCATCGCACAAGAGAGCTTTGATCAACCCCTATTGGATGAGCACATCCTTCACCCTAGCCTGCCATAAGGAGAAATTGCTCTTACCATCGAACTTGTTGATCTCCATCTTGTTTATTCCTGTCTTCTCCATCTTCAGTCTTGCTCACCACCGCTGCAATCTGCATCCTTGTACCACCTTGCTCTGATACCACTTGTTGGGTGGATGTCTGGCCAGGACACCACCTCCCAAGATCTTTTGAGTACCACACGATGCAGCAAGAAGAAAGAAGAAACAAAATAAAAAGAAAAACAATCAAAATACGTGGATCAGCCACAAAAGGGCTCGCCTCCATGGGGTATGCAAACTTCACTATGAAAAAAAAATTTTACAAGAGGAGACCTCCCTCTCAACCCTTGTACACCCAATTCTCTCTCACCTGAAGTTTCTCTCACAAAAGCTCTCTCTCTCTTGGAAGACCCCCTAAACCCCTGAAGTGCCTGGCGACCGCTGTCCAGGAGCCTCTTGCTCCTTCTCTCTCAGTGCTTCTGTCTCAGTCTCTCTTCTCGGGTTCGTACGGCGCGAGAAAACCAACCACTACCTCTCTGTTGTCATAGGCCTTTTTAAAGGCTTCAGCAGGGTTTAAAACCTGATTAGAGAAGCATTAGGAGTCCTAAACAAAGCCAAAAAACCCCCTGGACCGTCGGATCAAGACCGCAATCTCTCTGGGCTGTCTGATCGCACTCCGATTGATCGCACTCCGATCCACAAAATAGTATCGTGGACCGTGAGAAATGCATGGGAAACGCCCACGTGGTCCACAGGCCCAGCCGTGGACCGCCCGATCCACGATGGACCGGGGCAAAGGGCCAGCAGGCCGCTGGGCCAGCCCGCTCTCACGTGCGGGCCTGCGTGCGCCTGGGCCGCACGCCCGGCTGGGCTGCGCGCCCGGCTGGGCCGCCCTCCCGCATGGGTCGCGCGTCCCGCGCGTCCCATGTGCCGTCGCCTGCGGCCGCGCCGCTGCCGCCTGCCGCCGGTCACCGGTGGTCCTCCACCACCTTGAATCTCATGCCGACTTCAAAAGCTCGTATCTCCTCCATTCGAGCTCCGTTTCAGGTGATCTTAGTCTTGTTGGACTCCATTTTTTGCCGCGAACCTCACTGTGGGCTCAATATGGGCTAAATCTCAAGGCATCAGATCCTAATAGCTAGATCTATGAGGTGGTAGAAGAATATCAACTACTGGCTCATAGACTACAGAATCCTGAGGTTCTATAGCTCTAGACTCTTTAAAGATTTTCTCTTTAAGTTCTACTAACCTCTCATTGCTGCCATCCCAGATAAACTATTTTTTCAGAAACATGGCATTTTGACTCACAATCACATTGCAGTCTTATGAAAAGTAGAAGTAGTATCCCATGAATTTTTTTGGATACCCTATAAAGTGAGCTATAATAGATCTATCCTCCAACTTTTCTATCATCTGTCTCTTGATATAGGCCAGACATCCCCAAGTCTTAAGATAATCCAGACTCGACTTCTTATCGAACCATATCTCATATGGTGTGGTAGGAACAGACTTTGAAAGAACCCTATTCAATAAGTGAATGATAGTTAATAAGGCATATCCCCAAAGAAAAAAGGGTAGATCAGTGAAGCTCATCATGGACCTGACTATATCCAATAGGATCCTGTTTCTCCTTTTGGATACCCCATTGAGTTGAGGTGTTCCAGGAGAGATCCATTGAGAGACTATACCGTTGTCCTTAAGATATCTCAAAAATTTTTGACTAAGGTATTCACCTCCTCGATCAAATCGAAGAACCTTAACGGGTTTGCCTGTCTGCTTTTCTACTTCATGTCTAAATTTTTTGAACTTTTTAAAAGCTTCAGACTTGTGTTTCATGAGATACACATATTTATACCTAGACAGGTCATCGATAAAGGTAATGAAGTAGCTGTAACCATCCCTGACCTGTACATCAAATGGCCTACACACATCGATGTGTAACAGAGCAAGTAACTCTGTGGTCCTTTCTCTATATCCTATAAAAGATAACTTGACCATTTTTTCTTGAAGGTAGAATTCACAAGCTGGATATGACTCTAGATTAAGAGAGCTAAGGATCCCATCCTTTTTTAGTCTGTTTATCCTGTCCTCTCTAATATGGCCTAGTCTATGGTGCCACAAGTACTTCTGGTTAATCTCATCTCTGGATCTCTTTTGGCCTATGACACTCACTATTTGCTCGTTTAGGTTCACATTCGCATCAACATATAAGTGATAAAGACTATCAATTAAAAGATCTCGTGCAACTAATTTATTTCATAAATAAATGAAATAAAAATCTTATTGAAACTAATTTCAAAACCTTCATATGCTAGCACAGACACAAAAATTAAATTCCAACTAGCTACAGAAACATAATAATAGTCTTTTAAATCTAATCTAATACCAGATGGTAATCGAAGAGGGTAAGTGCCAATGGCCTCTACAATAACTTTTGCTCCATTACCAACCCGAAGGATTATGTTATCTTCTCTCAACCTTCTACTTTCTATTAGACCCTGCATAGAGGTGCATATTTGAGCACTTGAGCCAGAGTCTAATATCCAACTAGAAGTAGAAGAAACCGTAAGGTTAGATTCAATTACGAGTATATCTTTAGAAGATTTGTCACTCTTTTTGATCTTTAAGCTCTCCAGGTATTTATCCTCCTCCAGTAGCCTTCAGCATGACAGTGGAAATACTTTCCCTTTGCCTTAGTCGCCTTTGGACCATCCTTCTTTGGCTTGCTCTCTCTTTTCTGCTTCTTTGCAGATTTAGCCTTCTTCCTTCTAATAGATTTTTTCTTGAAAGAAGAAGTCCACTCCATAGCGAGAATAGTGCCCCTTGAACTCTTCAAGGTACCCTCCGTAGTGACCAACATGTTGACTAGTTCGAAAATAGTGCAGTCAAGTTTGTTCATATAAAAATTCATAATGAATTGACTATATGAACTGGTAAGAGATTGAAGGATCAGATCTATCTGTAATTCCTTTTGTATTTCTAGTCTGAACTTTTCAAGCTCCTCAATGTCCTTGATCACTATCATACAGTGCTTACGGACAGACTGTCCATCATGCATCTTCAGGTTAAAGAGCTTTTTGGATACTTCGAAGCGTGCAGTATGGCTTTGCTCACCATACAACTGTTGCAAGTAAGTGATCATAGCTCAGGCAGTGGGCATATACTCGTGCTGACTTTGCAACTCGTTTGACATGAATGCCAGCACATAACACTTGACCCAACTATCTTCATCCGTCCACTTCTCAAAAGTAGCTCTCTTCTCAGCAGTAGGATGGTTTGGTAACACAACAGGATCCTGATCGAGAATATGGCTTAACTTTTCTGAAGTCAGGATAATTTTGAGATTTCTAAGCTAGTCTTTGTAATTATTATCGATCAAACGATTGGTTTCAAAGATGCAAGCTAGAGGGTTTGAGGCTGATATGATGGTTTAACTCTAAGAGTAGAGATTCAAGTTAGACTATTGTACTTAATATTTTAATTTGCTTCTAGAGACTTTAAAATGCAAATAATGACTCCCATTAATTTTTTGGATCCCTCTAGTCTCTTGAAAGGAAACAAAAATCCTAACGCAATAAAAGATTCTGAGTGGGTGCTGCGGTCCCATCGCTGACATGCACCTCACCTAATAGTTATTGGTAACATGCACACTAATGCATAGGCAATTCTTTGCCCAGATGCTTCACTAAGCATGTTGCAGCTACTTGGTCTCTAAGTCATGTGGGCTCACCTAACAGTTATATCCCACACTTCTTAGTTAAGCCTGACCCTCCATTCACAAGCAGGTGCAAAGCCATCATTAGGTTCCTCACCTAACAGTTATTGGGCCCAACCTCATTTTTACCCTGGAGTAACTCTTTGCTAATAGAGTGGTTGAGTGTTCCTGATGCAACTAAACCACTGTAACCAGCTGAAAACAATCAATGTCGGTAACATGTCCGCACATCTACAATGGTGGAAGACCTATGGACTTAATATTTATGGGAAGGTTTGGGTTTAGGTCTCATCTAATCAGTTATCATATGACTGATCTAACTGGCATGGGCTAAATCAAACTGCTAAGCAACCTAATTCAAGACCCAATCTTCCAAATTGATCAGGTAAGTGGAGAACAGTGGGGGTCCCCTCGTTACCTTCCTTAGACACCAATAAATTGGCCAGGTTGGCTAACGAAATCAATTAAATAACCATATCTTATTAACTTACCTTAGACATCAATAGGTCGATTGATCAGAATTGATTACCTCAAACAAATCGGCCTCAAACCAACGAGCCAAATTAGGTCCTTAGATTAATCAATTCTATATATGAGATTTAATCGATTTGATCAATAATAATTGTATAATCATTAACTTAATTGATCTGACTCTTATCAATACTTAACTTGGTTTGATCAATTACTTAATTGAATTAGACCCATATGACTCAAATCAAAAATCTTAGATGTAATCCTATTACATGATCTAATTTTTGATTTTTTTATGACCAAAACTCTCATGCACAAACATAAATTTTAGATTTTAAAATCATATTTTAGATCTAAATTTTTTACATGAAAGTAAGTTTGAAAATATGAATATAATTTTCAGATTTTAACATACAAACATATATCATATATATACATGTATAATTAGATCTAAACAAAATTTCAGATCTAAGCATGATGTCATATATCTCATATACTAATCATAGATCAGATTAAAAATAAATTTATTATCTAAAAATTTAATCATATATCACATATATGTATCAAAATTTAGATCATATAAAAATTTCAAATTTTATGCATTCATCTATGTATTACATGAACATGGACTAGAACTCTTTCTAAATCAAAATTCAGATCTATACATGCAATTACATATCATCTATATGTTATAATATTAAATCTAAAATAAAATTTTAGATTACATGATCCATCTATACATCTCATGTATCAAAGAAAAAATTGATTTTAAAATTTTTTCAAAAATATGTGTGCCAAAATTCAGCATATAAAAATCTATGGCTTTGATACCACTGTTGAAATTCTGGATTTGGTGCACGCATATGTGTTTTCAAACTTTTATTTTCTAAATATTATAGTGGAGAATAAGATTAAAATACTTTTAATCTGACTTTTACATGCATAAAAATAAAAAACTATATGGATCTATTTCATATGCTAAAATTGATATATGCTGAAATTTAGATTGTGATCAAATCACATACCTGTTTCATAATTTCTTTTTTTAAAATTGGATCTGAAAGAGAAGAGGCTCTCTATTAGCTGCACAAATATCTGGCCTCTACAAGTATCTACTCGAGATCAGCTTGGAACAGCCTTTTATAATTTGAATTTTGATTCTCCAAAATTCAGTCTGTTGAATCTGAACGAAGCCTGGATCGCTATCAACACTTGATCCTTCTCTTTGATCTTCTTTTTCTCTTCTTTTTTAGAGTTTTTCCTTGCTATGTGCTGCTACCAGATGCTAGAAACCAGCAAGAAAGAGGCATCCAAACTCCTCTGAGTGTGGAACTCCTTGGGATGCTCATCCCAAGGAAAGGGTGTATAGAACACCCAAGAGAAGAGAAAGGGAGAGGAAGAAAGGGCATGGGGAGAGCCTTTGGGTGTGAGGGGCTGCTGATTTTGATACTCTAGGAACCTTAGAAGAGGTTCTTTTAAATAGGCATAAAGATTGAATCCTATTCAATCTCATAATACAAGTCCTACTTACATTAGGATTCCTATTAACTTAAGTTATCTAACTTACATTAGGAAGCCCATTGGCACCAACTATTGGAGCCCTTACACCCATAATTAGATACCCTCTTTTGCATCCAAGAGACACCCTATATGAAAACCAAAGGCCCTCTAATTAATGGACATATCCAAATTGATCAAATCAAAGTGGCACCTCATAATAACTATCAAGGACATTCATAAGGGTCTTGCATCCTTAATTTATATGATTCATAACCTTAGACACCCAACAATTAGAGTTTCATGAATCTTATTCATATAGATTATTGGTAGATAATTAAGTTAGAATTATCTTATCAAATAAGTAATCCCAATAGAAAGAAGAGTTGGGTCCAACCATGTGCTAGCAAGGTTACCATGACCCAATGGGTTTCTCTAAACCCAATTGATACTTCATAAGATCAATTTCTTATTCCCGACCTAATATCTTTATTGTGTGACCCCATAGGTTCAATTCTATCTGGTAGTGAGATATACAATGATCTCTATCATTATATTATTAAAACTCTTTTCAATGGATCGAAATAATTTTACTCTAACTCAGTAAGGATTGTCGATCCAAAACAATCCTAGTGAGCTCTCACAATTCACCAGTGACACCTAGTAGTATGTAGTGACAATTCAGTAGAACTGAAATAAACCTCTAAGTGTAGTTAACGTATGATTTAGTTTCTCTATCATGAGTTCTGACTATATGGCAGGTCATGGATAAATTGTCAAATCTCAACATCAGTCATTTGATAGATTGATTAGCTCAAGTCTAGTTTTGACTTTTGTGAAAATTTTTTTTCCATCAATCACACTACTGTGGCCACAAACTCTTAGACTTAGCCTCTCAAATCCTATAGGACTACTCCTCTCTATCAAGATCGATAAATCTTATCTTGATACGCATCCCATTCCTACAGTGGACCAACATTCACTACAAGGGCTCATTGAGATCCACATTTATGTGTCAATCAAACTCCAGCAGCCTCCCTGTGAGTAGTAGTACCATCTCAAGTCAAAAAATCTTTCACACAATTACCGCATCGAGACAATCACTGATGATTGAATAGAAATCCAAGTGATCTCTCGTATGGTCATGCTCAGTGCCAGTTGTTCTCTAACAACCACCCGCACTTATCATCCCGTGTCTCTACACAGTGATTAGAGACCCATTTATCTTGAAGAAAGTGATTTGTACGTCAGTCTATCTGGATCTATCATCACTCTCATGATAATCCTATATTCGGGAGTCTTTAAGAATTAAATATATATTTCTAATTCTCAACACTTTGAGAATATGTATCGAAACTAATTTTATGGATGATTCAAAGATATATTACACTTGAATAAAAAAGAACTTGCCTCTTTTATTAATCATATCAATATATTAAGTATAAAATTATGTCCTAGATATATTACAATGTGTCAGCCATATTGGCTTTTAGGACATATATCTAACAATTTTAAATCAAAATAATTTTTGTTGGGTATAAAATACCCATAGTCGGAACCCACGACGGAACCGCCATCAGCAAGTGCAGCTCCGCCCGGACTCCTACGGGAGCCGAGCTCCACCGCTATCAGCAAGTGCAGCTCTGCCCGGACTCCTACGGGAGCCGGGCTCCACCGCCATTAGCAAGTGCAGCTCAGCCCGGACTCCTACGGGAGCCGGGCTCCACCGCCATCAGCAAGTGCAGCTCAGCCCAGACTCCTACGGGAGCCGGGCTCCACCGCCATCAGCAAGTGCAGCTCAGCCCGGACTCCTACGGGAGCCGGGCTCCACCGCCATCAGCGAGTGCAGCTCCGCCCGGACTCCTACGAGAGCCGAGCTCCACTGTCGACATCAGCGCAGCTCCGTCCAGACTCCCACGGGAGCCGGGCTCCACTCTCAGTATCAACGGCTGGTAAGCTCAATCCGGACTCCTATCAGAGCCGGATTTCACCCTTAACTTTGCTTGCAGTGCAGCTCAACCCGGACTCTTATGGGAGCCGGGCTCCACCGCCATCAGCAAGTGCAGCTCAGCCCGGACTCCTACGGGAGCCGGGCTCCACCGCCATCAGCAAGTGCAGCTCCGCCCGGACTCCTACGGGAGCCGAGCTCCACTGTCGACATCAGCGCAGCTCCGCCCGGACTCCCACGGGAGTCGGGCTCCGCTCTCAGTATCAACGGCTGGTAAGCTCAATCCGGACTCCTATCATAGCCGGATTTCACCCTTAACTTTGCTTGCAGTGCAGCTCAGCCCGGACTCCTACGGGAGCCGGGCTCCACCGCCATCAGCAAGTGCAGCTCAGCCCAGACTCCTACGGGAGCCGGGCTCCACCGCCATCAGCAAGTGCAGCTCCGCCCGGACTCCTACGGGAGCCGAGCTCCACTGTCGACATCAGCGCAGCTCTGCCCGGACTCCCACGGGAGCCGGGCTCCGCTCTCAGTATCAATGGCTGGTAAGCTCAATCCAGACTCCAGTCAGAGCCGGATTTCACCCTTAACTCTGTTTGCAGTGCAGCTCAGCCCGGACTCCTACGGGAGTCAGGCTCCACCGCCATCAGCAAGTGCAGCTCCGCCCGGACTCCTACGGGAGCCGGGCTCCACCGCCATTAGCAAGTGCAGCTCAGCCCGGACTCCTACGGGAGCCGGGCTCCACCGCCATCAACAAGTGTAGCTCAGCCCGGACTCCTACGGGAGCCGGGCTCCACTGCCATCAGCAAGTGCAGCTCCGCCCGGACTCCTACAGGAGCTGGGCTCCACCGCCATCAGCAAGTGCAGCTCAGCCCAGACTCCTACGGGAGCCGGGCTCCACCGCCATCAGCATGTGCAGCTCAGCCCGGACTCCTACGGGAGCCGGGCTCCACCGCCATCAGCGAGTGCAGCTCCGCCCGGACTCCTACGGGAGCCGAGCTCCACTGTCGACACAGTGCAGCTCCGCCCGGACTCCCACGGGAGCCAGGCTCCGCTCTCGGTATCAACTGCTGCTCCGTCAGGACTCCTACAGAAACCGGGCTCCGGCCGTTATCGAGCTCCAATCGACAGATCCGCGCCTTCTGACAGGCCCTCAAAATGGCCACGACCTTGCTCCACTTCCTGTGGCAGACTCCGCGCAGTACCATCATTCCCTGACAAGCCGCAGTGGCCATAGCCGCCCTGCTCCACTTCCTGTGACGGACTCCGCACAGCTCCACTATCCCCTGGCAAGCCACAGTGACGGCCACGAACCTGCTCCACCTCCTACGATGGATACCATGCGATTCTCCTGACAACGGACGCTGCTCCACCCCTCATAACAGACTCCATGTGGCGGGTCGAGGTGATGCCCACGTATCTGCTCCATTATATTTCGCAATCAATTCCCCTGACCATGGGCGGCCCACTACCAGGCAGTTACAAACGTCGCCATCAGTCCGTTACCTTCCTCGCCTATAAAAGGGGGACTCAGATACGTTATTCTTAAAGCTCTTTTGCCTTATCTCAAAACTCTGCTAAACTCTCCGTTCGAGCACTCCATTCTTGTTGAGGTAGAGAACTGACTTGAGCGTCGGAGGGTCTTGCCGGAGCAACCCCACCTCTGGTTTAGACTTCCCTTGCAGGTCCCGACGGCGACTGCGGCTTCCTCAACTCCAGCTTCTCCGGCGCAGGCAGATTTTTGCACCAACAGGATTGGCGCTAGAGGAAGGACCTGTGTCTTCGCAGCACCCTTGTTCTTGAAGGAGCGCTCAACGGAGCCATCTCCGGCCATCTCTCCATCATCTACTCCTAATCCTCCCCCGCGAGATCGACACCCGATGCCTCCGCGCAGGGCGTCCACCCGGCGGTCCACGACCTCCGCGGCCAGATCTCAGGCTCCGGCCTCCCCTCCCATTTCTCAGCCAGCTCCTCCTCCCCCTCCGGCGACGGTGGTCGGTGCGGAGCAGTTTGACTTGCTGGCACAGTAGGTCAAAGGCCTCGTCGAGGCCGTACAGGCAATGCAGCAGCAGCCGCCGCAGGCGTCGGTGCATCCGGAAGGGGCATCTCCGGAATGCCAGAACCCGGCGGTGGGGCGGGCCACCTGGGCCAGCCACCCCGTCCTTCCCGGGAAGGCGAATCCAAGGGTGGAGAGCCCTCAATCGGACCACGACTCCACCCCTGGGAGATCCCTGCCCCCGTTCTGCCAAAGGACCCTCGAGACTCGAAGTCGAGAGGATTTCCTGGACCGGAGGCTCCAAAAGATGAACCGGCGGATCGAAGAACTCCGCCATGCGCCTCCCACTTACGGTGAGGATATCTGCACTGACCCTCCCTTCTCCCAAATGATTATGCAGGAACCGATCCCGCCGAATTTCAAGCTTCCTCAGTTCGAAAGCTACGATGGGACGTCGGACCCGGTCGATCATCTGGAGGCCTTTCGAATGATGATGCTGCTCCACGGTGCCCCTGATGCCATCTTGTGCCGGGCTTTCCCGTCTACCTTGAAGGGAGCAGCAAGAAACTGGTACTCAACTCTGAAGCCGGGTACCGTATTCTCCTTTGATCAAATGAGCCACCAATTAGTGGTCCATTTTGTCAGCAGCCGATGTCCCCGAAAAGGTTCGGAGTCCCTCATCAACATCAAGCAGAGGGAAGGGGAGTCCATACGGGCCTACATCAATCGCTTCAACATCACGGCGTTGGAAGTCCGGAACTTGGGCCAGTCGGTTGCCATGGCCGCCCTGAAAGGCGGCCTTCAGAAGAATGATCTCTTATACTCCCTGGAGAAGAAGTACCCCAGGGATTTCGCTGATCTGCTGGCTCGGGCTGAAGGATACGCCCGAGCGGAAGAGGCCTTCAGAATGAAGATGAAGAGACTGCGAGGGAGCCCGGCCTCACTCCCGATCCCCCCCGGGCGCGCAGGCAGAGGAGCCCGGACAACAGGTTTCGGCGGGGTTCCCCGCCAGGGAAGTTCCGTAGCTACGCCCCCCTCAACGCCTCGAAGGCCCAGGTACTGATGGAGGTCAGGGAGCTGCTTCCTAGGCCGGAGAGGATGCGCACGCACCCCGGGAAGCGCAACCCCAACAAGTTCTGCCTCTACCACCGCGACCACGGCCACGACACCGAAGAGTGTATCCAGCTCCAGGACGAGATCGAGGAACTCATCCGGCGAGGTTGGCTCGACAGATTCATCCGCCGTCGGCCTGAGGGTAGAGGAGACCGGCCAAGAGCCCTCCCACCGCCCGAACCGCAGAAAAGGGAGGAGCAGCCCGGGGACCGGCCTCCTATCGGGACCATCGACTCCATCGCCGGAGGGCCTCAAGGAGGAGCGGGAGAACTGTAAATGTATTGCTTACTATTTCGTCTTGAATCTACTTTTCTTTCTAGCTAACGCACTCCTCCTACTTAACGCGGATGTATTATGACTGGATATGACCCCTCCAAAAACAACGGCCTTGTCGGGAACAGGAGGAGAACCTCGTCCTGACATGAGCAAAGTCAAAGGCCCGGTTCTTTTAGACCGGATGGGGGGAGAGGCCCTACAACGCCCTAATGTGCCCCCACAGCCCTGTTAGGGACAGGAGGAGAACCTCGCCCTAACTTGAGCAAAGTCAAAGGCCCGATTCTTTTAGACCGGATGGGGGGAGAGGCCTTACAACGCCCTAATGTGCCCCCACAGCCCTGTTAGGGACATGAGGAGAACCTCGCCCTAACTTGAGCAAAGTCGAAGGCTCGATTCTTTTAGACCAGATGGGGGAGAGGCCTTGCAATGCCCTAATGTGCCCCCACAGCTATGTCAGGAACAGGAGGAGAACCTCGTCCTGACATGAGCAAAGTTGAAGACTCGGTTCTTTTAGACCGAAGGGGGGAGAGGCCTTACAGCGCCCTAACGCGCCCCCACAAGCCAGGCTGATAACGAGAACCTCACGCCGGCTCAAGCAAAATGGAAGACCCGGACTCCTACGGGAGCCGGGTTCTGCCACCAAGGTAAGCTTCGCCCGGACTCCTACGGGAGCCGGGTTCCGCCACCAAGGTAAGCTTCGCCCGGACTCCTCGGGAGCCAGGTTCCGCTGCCAAGGTAAGCTTCGCCCGGACTCCTACGGGAGCCGGGTTCCGCCGCCAGGTAAGCCTCGCCCGGACTCCTACGGGAGCCGGGTTCCGCCGCCAGGAAAGCTTCGCCCGGACTCCTATGGGAGCCGGGTTCCGCCGCCAGGAAAGCTTCGCCCGGACTCCTACGGGAGCCGGGTTCCGCCGCCAGGAAAGCTTCACCCGGACTCCTACGGGAGCCGGGTTCCACCGCCAGGAAAGCTTCGCCCGGACTCCTACGGGAGCCAGGTTCAGCCGTCAGGAAAACTTCGCCCGGACTCCTACGGGAGCCGGGTTCAGCCGCTAAGAAAGACTTCGCCCGGGCTCCCAAGAAAGTCGGGTTCCATCCGCTACTTCGCCAGCAAGGGTTAAGAATGGTGGCGAGGCTTGGCCACATGACGAGATCGGATGGAAGGGAAGAGCCCCTTCCCACGACGACCTCTAAGCCAAACAGGCCAAACGACGAGAAAGGGTCAACGAACGATAATATTGGTGCTACGCGCGGACAAGGTAACACAAAGTGCTTTTTTCTCATTTTCGATATATGTACTACAGGACCAGGACGGCCAGAGAAAGAGGGACAAAATGACAAGAGAAAAAGGGGCAGCTACAAAAAGGGGGTGACTACAAAAGAACTCTAAGGAGGTCCTGCTCCCTCTAACCTAGGGTGATCACCTCCATCCCTCGACCAGGACTGCCTCAGGCTCTCCACCGTTTCCTCTAGCTCTTCCTTCTTTTGCAGCATATCTTGGAGCGCCTGACGAAGTCGCCGGCTCTCAGCCTCCGCTTCCCCATGCCACTTCCGCAAAACTTCGGACTCCGCCTCTGCGTCCGCGACGGCCTTCCACTCAAGCCCCAGTTGGATTTTTACTTGTTGAAGCTCGGCTGTCTTCTCCCCAAGGGAGACAGAAATCCCTTCGACGGTGCCTCTCAAGGCTTGGAGCTCTTCGGTATCTTGGGCGTTAGCAAGCTGCGCCCTAGTAACCAACTGCCCCTGGAGACGAACAACCTCGTTCGCCGCCCGACGGAATCTCCCTTTGTACTCTTCTACCTGCCGGCGCCAGCTGGCCCGCTGCACATCGTGGCTCACCTCAGCATCTTGAAGCTGCCTCTGGAGGTCGGAAACTTTTTGTGACCATATCTGCTCATCCCGCGCTGTGAGCCGGGATGAGTTCCCTTCCAGTTGGCCGATCCTCCTCTTCGCAGCTGACAGCTCCACCTTAAGGGCGCTGATCCTGGCTTCTTGAGCCCAAGTTCGGTCGCTGGCGCTCTTCGTGCATTCCTCGAGCTCCTTTGTGAAGTTCGCCTTCCTCCGGCTGTAGTCCATGATTGCTTTCACTTGGAGACTCCTGAAGTGGGCGGCCTCAGCGGCGGCCTCGGAATAGCATTTTTTCGACTTGCGGAGCTCGTCCTCCGACTTTTTCAACTTCTTCGTCAGGTGAAGGACCTCCTTTTTTAGCCGTTGGATAGTTGACTTCAACGGGACACCCAGGGGCAAGGGGAGTGCTTCGGCGGGACACTGCCATCGGAAGAAGCAAACGTCAAAGACCAACTTATTACAAGAAGAAAGGCAGAAAAGAAGGAGCGGGGGGAAAGAAAGGCCATCCAATAAGAAATTCAACTTTATTGATTAATTTTGAAGACAAGCAGAAAGGAAATATGGCGACAAAAGAAAGATACAAGATCGGAGGTCTCAGACCTCGGGGGCAGGGGGTGGAGAGCTCGGCACGGGGGGCGCGACTGCGGCAGCAGCAGACGAAGGGGCGGCCTCGTCGTCAGACTCCTCCAAAAAACCGAGATCAAAGTCGGGGTATCTGCTGGCCACCCTCTCTCGGCAGAGCTCGAACCCCTTGGTGAACGCCTCCAGGCCGAACTGGACGTTCAGCTCCCTCATCTCCGCGGAGGCCTTGAACTCCTCCACCGCAAGGGTCCTGGCCTCCGAGACCAGAACCGGAGTTTGCTCGGCCAGATGGGCGACCTCGGCCTCCGCCTTCCTTGCCGACTCCTCCAAGCTTCGCCTCTCCTCCTCCCGGACTCGTCTTTCCTCTTCCCGGTCTTGTCTCTCTCTCTCCAGGGCCTCCCGGAGGGCGGCCACCTCGGCCATCTTCGCTTGAAGACGAGCAACCTCATCTTGGCAGCGCTCCTCCGCCCGAAGAAGATCCCTTCTCATGCGGCCCGACGCCTCGACATAGGCGAAGAGCTGGTGCCCGATCTGCAGGGACAGATAGAGAATCACAACGAAGACCGAGCAACTGTGCCAGTAAAAATCCGCTTACCTCAAGAAAGGACCCCAAGGTGTCCCAGGCCCGCTGCTCGGGATCGGCATGGTCGATCCTCTCCACGACATCGGACAGAATGCAACCATCGAGCAGCCGACGGATCAGAGCCTTGTCGTTGAAGGGGTTCTCCGATCCCCCCTCGGAGCAGACGGACTCGTCTGCAGCGGTTCGATGACTGCTCGGCCGGCGGGCCACCGATTTTCTCCTCCTCCCCACGGCAGGCGCCTCCGCGGTGCGGACCTCCAGAATGGGGACCCCGATCGGCGGGCTCCTTGAGGGAGCCCGGGGGGCCGCTGGCTCAGCATCCGAAGGAATGTCGATTGCCGGGGTCGCCTGGGCGGGGCAGCCAAGCTCGTCTCCTCCACCCTGGCCCTCTTCGCCGAGCCAGAAGTCATCGCGCCCTTCCTTTTCTGGGCTCTCATGGCCTTGGCGAGCATCCGTGTGGCTTCGGCGTCCATTGCTAAAAAAAAAAAAAAAAAAAAAAAAAAGAAAAAAAAAGAAGAAGGAAAAAGCGACATCGATCAGTCCAGAGTCAAAAAAAAAAAAAAAAAAAAAAGAGAAGAAGAAAGGAAAAAGAGAAAGAGAAAAGAGGAGAGAAAGAAAGAGAGAGAAGAAGAAGACAAGAAAAGGAAAGATATATACTTGCTGGATCCTGAGGGCTCAGGCCGATGTTGAAGAGAAGCTGCTCCCTCAGTAGGTTCGAAAGGGAAGGAGCGGGGTAACTCAGGAGCTTCTGGGCAGCCTGAAGGTCGTCCTCTCCCAGGCTGGGAGCCCGGCGGACGGAATCCCTCAGAGACCCCCAAGGGGGTAGGCCCAGTTTCAGGGTCGGACAGTAAATGAAGAGAAATTTCCCCTTCCAGTTGTGAATCGAAGAAGGGGCGCCCTTCAGCAACCCCTTCTTACCGAACTGGGGGGAGAAGTACCACCAGTCCTTCACTGAAGGATGGCGTTTGAAGGTGTAGAAATGTCTGAACAAGGAGAGGGAAGGCTGGACCTCGGCTATATGACAGAGAGAGAGAAACCCTATCAAAAACCTAAAGGAATTCGGGGCGACAGAGGCGAGAGAAATGTCTAAGAAACGAAAGAAGGCGGCAACAAAAGCAGGAAGCGGAAGCCGGAGTCCGGCACAGAATGCCTCCTGGTACAAACAAAAGCGACCAGGAGGGGGAGCGTTGGCCCGGTCAGAGGGGCCAGGAAGCTCCAGGTCGTACTCTGAAGGGACCCTGTACCGAGCCCTTATCAGGAGAAGTTCGTCTGGAGTCGACGAACAAGGAATGGCGCCCGGTGCGAAAACCGGGCGAGGCCCTGCCCCGAACGTGGGTTCATCCGCAGAGACAGGGGCCTAGGGGTTTGAAGCAGAAGAACTCCTAGAACTTGCGGGGGCAGAAGAATCGGAAGACATTTTTCTTTGGGGAAGAACCTAAAGGACCCTAGAAAAGCAAGATGAGAGGGGAGGGAGACACCGGAGGTCAACTCAGGAGAAAATACAAAAGAAGTGAAAGGAGGAGAGGACCCTAGGCGGTAAGAAGAAGAAGGTGGGCACTAACCTATCTTGCTCTGGAGGCCTGGGAAGCGAGAAACGGAAGGCGCCTATGGCTCGAGAGGGCGTTCGTTAGAGCGGACTCTCGGGGAGATGACAGACGCCAGCAAGAAATCAGAAACGGAGTGGGGCACCTGAAGGGGGAGGACGGGTTTAAATAGGCCCTGGGATCCGGTGCCATAATGATCTCGAATCCCCCCAGGCCAGTCCGCATCCGACGCGTGTCCCACTCCCCGTGGCAGACGGCTGAAGGCGGCTGGCGGTTGGCAGGGTCATAATTGCACCGTACCTAGGCCAGCGTACCTGTGGGGTCTTCGAAGTGTCCTCTCGTACCGCCCCAATTCGAAAAGACTCCGGCACGCACTCATTTAATGCCAAAATATCTGGGAGCGGCGGGGCGTGGGATTCGAAGGGATGGTTCCGGCTGTACTTCTGTGTACTTCCTTCGTTTGAAATTCAAAACTCGGATGTAGGGGGACTGGTGTTGGGTATAAAATACCCACAGTCAGAACCCACGGCGGAACCGCCATCAGCAAGTGCAGCTCCGCCCGGACTCCTACGGGAGCCGGGCTCCACCGCTATCAGCAAGTGCAGCTCAGCCCGGACTCCTACGGGAGCCGGGCTCCACCGCCATCAGCAAGTGCAGCTCAACCCGGACTCCTACGGGAGCCGGGCTCCACCGCCATCAGCAAGTGCAGCTCAGCCCGGACTCCTACGGGAGCCGGGCTCCACCGCCATCAGCGAGTGCAGCGCCGCCCGGACTCCTACGGGAGCCGAGCTCCACTGTCGACATTAGCGCAGCTCCGCCCGGACTCCCACGGGAGCCGGGCTCCGCTCTCAGTATCAACGGCTGGTAAGCTCAATCCGGACTCTTATCAGAGCCGGATTTCACCCTTAACTTTGCTTGCAGTGCAGCTCAGCCCGGACTCCTACGGGAGCCGGGCTCCACCGCCATCAGCAAGTGCAGCTCAGCCCGGACTCTTACGGGAGCCGGGCTCCACCGCCATCAGCAAGTGCAGCTCCGCCCAGACTCCTACGGGAGCCGAGCTCCACTGTCGACATCAGCGCAGCTCCGCCCAGACTCCCACGGGAGCCGGGCTCCGCTCTCAGTATCAACGGCTGGTAAGCTCAATCCAGACTCCTATCAGAGCCGGATTTCACCCTTAACTTTGCTTGCAGTGCAGCTCAGCCCGGACTCCTACGGGAGCCGGGCTCCACCGCCATCAGAAAGTGCAGCTCAGCCCGGACTCCTACGGGAGTCGGGCTCCACCGCCATCAGCAAGTGCAGCTCCGCCCGGACCCCTACGGGAGCCGAGCTCCACTGTCGACATCAGCGCAGCTCCGCCCGGACTCCCACGGGAGCCGGGCTCCGCTCTCAGTATCAACGGCTGGTAAGCTCAATCCGGACTCCTGTCAGAGCCGGATTTCACCCTTAACTCTGTTTGCAGTGCAGCTCAGCCCGGACTCCTACGGGAGCCGGGCTCCACCGCCATCAGCAAGTGCAGCTCCGCCCGGACTCCTACGGGAGCCGGGCTCCACCGCCATTAGCAAGTGCAGCTCAGCCCGGACTCCTACGGGAGCCGGGCTCCACCGCCATCAACAAGTGCAGCTCAGCCCGGACTCCTACGGGAGCCGGGCTCCACTGCCATCAGCAAGTGCAGCTCCGCCCGAACTCCTATGGGAGCCGGGCTCCACCGCCATCAGCAAGTGCAGCTCAGCCCAGACTCCTACGGGAGCCGGGCTCCACCGCCATCAGCAAGTGCAGCTCAGCCCGGACTCCTACGGGAGCCGGGCTCCACCGCCATCAGCGAGTGCAGCTCCACCCGGACTCCTACGGGAGCCGAGCTCCACTGTCGACATCAGCGCAGCTCCGCCCGGACTCCCACGGGAGCCGGGCTCCGCTCTCGGTATCAACTGCTGCTCCATCAGGACTCCTACAGAAACCGGGCTCCGGCCGTTACCGAGCTCCAATCGACAGATCCGCGCCTCCTGACAGGCCCTCAAAATGGCCACGACCCTGCTCTACTTCCTGTGGCGGACTCCGCGCAGTACCATCATTCCCTGACAAGCCGCAGTGGCCATAGCCGCCCTGCTCCACTTCCTGTGGCAGACTCCGCACAGCTCCACTATCCCCTGGCAAGCCACAGTGACGGCCACGAACCTGCTCCACCTCCTACGACGGATACCATGCGATTCTCTTGACAACGGACGCTGCTCCACCCCTCATAACAGACTCCACGTGGCGGGTCGAGGTGATGCCCACGTATCTGCTCCATTATATTTCGCAATCAATTCCCCTGACCATGGGCAGCCCACTACCAGGCGGTTACAAACGTCGCCATCAGTCCGTTACCTTCCCCGCCTATAAAAGGGGGACTCAGATACGTTATTCTTAAAGCTCTTTTGTCTTATCTCAAAACTCTGCTAAACTCTCCGTTCGAGCACTCCATTCTTGTTGAGGCAGAGAACTGACTTGAGCGTCGGAGGGTCTTGCCGGAGCAACCCCACCTCCGGTTTAGACTTCCCTTGCAGAACCCGGCGGCGACCGCGGCTTCCTCAACTCCAGCTTCTCCGGCGCAGGCGGATTTTTGCACCAACAATTTTGATTAAACAAGATTAGATATAACTAATCATTTTCGCAACTTGCATCACATACAACAACACCTAAGATTTCAATATCTAGGATTTTGCAAGAAAGTAAATTTTTCTCTTCATCATGGGATCTCACAGTGATACCCCTACACGCCATGAAGAGTACCCCATTGAATGAAAAGAGAGGGTCATGAAACCTACTTACTCCTATGACCGGACGGTCTGGTGATTACCTAATTCGAGTACTTTGCTACTCAGAACATCTAATTTAAATAAATAATAATTGATAAGTGATATATTTTTATATTTATTAAAGATATTTTTGGTATTTTATGGTGCTAACATCTTCTTAAAAACCTAATTTCATGAATAAATTAGATTTTTTTATAAAAATAAATAATTTAAAAAAAAATAAAATTAGAGCACATTTATAAAAAATAGATATTGATTTAATTGAGTAATTTAAGCATCAAAATAATAAAAAAATTAATACATATTTTTTTCTTATTTTTCACACAAAAATTAGAGCAAAAATTAAGCCAGAATATCCTTAAAAATATTTTTTATTACATTCGATGCACGGTGGACCAGCCGCTCGATCCACAGAGTTAGGGGTGTGGTCCATCGAGAATAGTACGTGGTTCACAAGTACGATCTATGGAGGGTGGAAGATTCTTCATGCGATCCAACGATCCACGCTCATCTCGACCTAGATCAAACAGTTGACATCATTCCTGAGTTTGATAAAGATTTTTGGGCATGATCTGATGGTCCAGATTCTATCCATCGCATGATCCAATGGCTGAAAATATTCTCGACTTTGAATAGGAGATTAAATGCACCGATCTGACGGCTCAGATTCCATCCATCATGAGATCTGATGACTATCATCATTCTTAATTTTGTTAAGAAGTAATTTTGCGCCATTCGACAGCCAGAATTCAATCTAAAGCACAATCGGATGGCTGTGGTGGAATCCGATCCTGATAAAAATTTAAACATTAGATTTTGGGCAGATCTAAGCAGTCTGAAGATGGTCCGACGGCCAGAAATTAATGTAAAGGGTATATACGATTTTTAAGGATTTTAGGACTCCTTTTGTGATAAAAAAAGATAAAAAATTCACCTATAAATTCAGAGTTCGAGAATAAGTCTTAAGAATAGAAAAAATTAATAGAATAGTAACAAAAAATAGAAAAAAAATAATATAGATTTAGGGACCCAAGAGAAAGAAGAAGAAAAGTTGGTTCGCTCTACGGAGTACGAAGGAAGAAGGAGAGGTCATCAACCATCTTTCTGACGAGGCTGGACTGATCAACTTCAGATCTTTATTGTAGTTTTATTTTTATTTTATTTTATTATTTTTTTAAATTTTTTTATATTTAAATTTTAATTTTAATTAATGTAAAATTTATTTTTTTATACTTTAAATTTTTGTCTTTTATTTTTTCTAATTAAATGCTAAGATCTAATTAGTAAATCTTAGTACCAATTTATTTTATACTTTTTAAATTTTTATTATTTATTTTTATTGTAAGTAGATGTTGGGATCTAAATAGTAGATCTTAGTATTAGATTTATTTTTCATACTTTTAATTTTTATTTTATGACTTAAATTACTTTCTTCAAAACTTTATTTTTTTTATAAAATCAAAAATTTAAAATCAAAATCATGCCTTCTCTGTGGATTCAATCCAACTCACTGCTTGCTACATATTTTAAATTTTTATTGAAGTCAAAATTAGATAATCACGATGTCCTAACAACAACATCGCGATCGTATCAATTTTTAATATCACTGTCGGAGAAGGCACCAATTTTAATATTTGATTTCTTTGATTTTTTTATGAATATAACTTACTAATGTTTCTAATTTTTTTTAATTTTTGTAGGAAAAAAAGAGAAAAGAAAAGAAGGGTAAAACACTTCAATTTGGTGAGATCAATCTTAACCGTAACCTTAGCTATTTTTTTAGTATTAATTATTATTTTTTTTCAAATTAACCTAAAATTCACCCACATAAACCTAATAAAAATCGCATAACAAGAGTAAAAATTTAATTGTTAGGAGCATTCATCATCTTAGATTTACTTTTGGTGATTGCTAGAGATAAGGTAAGCTTTTAAGTTTCATTAGTTTCATGCATCTAATTTAGTTGCATAGAACCTCCTTGTTTGAAATTGATTGTGCATATTCATCTCAAATCAATTTAAGGGCAATATCTATAACAAGATAAGGTGGAGATTTTATCATCCTTTTTTAGTTCAAAAATAACCAACCAGCATCCCACATTAACCCAAACCTAACTAAAATCAAGTAGACATTGGCCCCTAGGATTAATTGAGTTCAGTTTGAGTATTGTGGTCAAGTCAAGTGCAAAGTAAGTTTGGACTTATCCTTGAAACTGGTGTCTAAGGTTAGAGGTTACAAAAACTCAGCCTAAGTAGACTCGTGGTTATTTAATTAGTTCTGTTAGCTTATCTGATCAATCTAATTGGTGTCTAAGACAAGTAACGGGGGAACCCCCATGATCCCACCTCTTACTTGGCTAGTTGAAGGAAGTGAGAATAAACTTAATTTGTATCTAGGCTAAGCCACTGTACATCGAACTGTTAGGTCTAAAAAACCCATAGGTGTCTAGGATTAATTGTTTGCTAACTTGATTTCAATTAACACTTAATCATGACTAATTATTCTCATATTACGTCTTTAGGTCTAGGGCTTTTTCTTTCTTTTCTCTTCTCTTTCTCCTTCTTAAAAAAAAAATTGAACCACACATATTAGGATTTGCACTGGTACATACACGGTATAATTTTTTTTATTCTGATCTAGTTGAATCTAATCCTGAAATTAAATAGTTGATCTATGTTACACCAAATAATCAACTGGTTGAAAATCTTGAGAACCACCTAGGTAGATGAAAGAATATTTTATTCCTTCCACCTATAATCGTTCAATGTTTCCATCATTTATTCAGATTTTAATTCTAAGGTTGATTTGAACCTAATAGCCCAAAAATTAGATAATATCGACCTTCTTATAGATAAGTTCCTAATCCTAGGTCAACAATCTTGTGCACAAGATACATCACCTTCTAATTATCAGGAGATTTGTTCTATCTGTGCTAGCCCAGCCTATCATGCAAGTGAATATCTCATGGCTGTACAATTTTTACTTTTCATCCAAGAATAAGTTCAAGCTACTCAAAGTTACTCTAATCCTGTTAATAACTTATTCTTAAACATATATAACCAAGATTGGAGGAACCATCCTAATTTTTCTTGGAGACCCCAATGGACTCAGGCCCTGACCCAAATTTTTTCTATACAAAATATTCAAAGTAGGCTCCCATACCAAAATTATGCCTACAATAGAGGTCAGTCTAGTCAGCCTACCCAGCTATCCTATTACAATCAGCCTTTATACCCACCTCCTCAACAGACCCCTCTAGTCGATGATAGATTTAGCTAACTTCAATAAATGATTGTGATCTAACAGTAATCCCTTGCCAGGCTAGAAGCACAAATAGATCAATTAGTTGTCTTCCATGAGGAGAGAACTAGGTCAATTGCCAAACGACTCAATATTGAATTTCAAAAATGACCCACCCACCCACCAACCACCTGGACCTAGTCATCAATCTAATGTTCTACCTAAGAATTATTAATTTGAGAATGACAAAGTAATCTTTGAGCTTAAAAGTGATAGGATACTTAAGGACCCATTTCAAGACCAGGTGAGAGAGACTAGTACTAATGCTAGCCAAAATGAGAATTTGAAAGAAGAGGTTAGTACTGAGACTAACCTAAAAGAAGAAGAATTTGAGCCCAGTATTGATACTGATCTAAGTGAAAAAGAGAAGAGAGCGGATGAGTTTTTCGAGATATATTCGCCAAGAGTTTCATTTTTTTTAGACCTAGAAGCCGGTTCTTCCACTTTAGGATCATCATCCCCTTCAGAACTAAAATCATCCTTGGTCATATCTGAGTATATATGTTTCGAAACAAATGGCACCATTCCAATACCCATTGCATCGAATTCAACTTCTAACCCAAAAACTCAATTCATGAGCATTTTAGAAGGACAAATAGGAGAAATTTTCAACAAACAAGGGTTTATGAATGGGTTTGTAAATGATCTTTCTAAAATTAAGAACAGAGATGTGAATTACTTTCTAAAGATTGGCAATAAAATACTAAAATTTATTGTAGGCTATCTTCTTAAGATTGGCAATCCAAAACTATTAGAATTTGTCAATCCAATATTTGACATGGGATAGGTGAGAGAATCAGCATGGTTTGGCTGAAGACGGTAAATTTAGCGCTTCTTGGAAGGCAACCTAGTTTTAGTTTTAGCTTTTGCTTTTTATTATTTTTTTGTATTTTGTTTAGATTAATCAAGTCTTACTCTGTGTCTTTTGTCGGGATCTGAAGATAATATTATCTGAGTTGGGGGGAGAATCAATTTTGAAAAGACTTCTAGATCATGTGACATCTCTCCTTTTCTTTCTCTTTGCATGCATCCTTCATTTTTTCTACTCCATTGAGGACAATATCAATTAAGTTAGGAGGAGAGAATAAAAAAATTTTTAAAATCTTCAAGTAAGTTAGTATTTAGCATTTAAGTACCTGATTACACTTAAGAATCGAGTTAAATCAAATATTTTTTTAAAAAAATTGATGTACAGACTAGAGAGTTTGTGAGATATTGAGAGATCAAGTATTAAGAAAACTCAATAAAGAGTTAAGTTTAGAACTTAAACAGTTTTTTTTAAGTATTTCTAAAATTTTTTCTATCAGCATCAAAGAAGAGTTAACTTTCTATGGGCTTGTGTAGGATAACTATATATTTTTTCATATAAAAAAAAAAAGAGTTTTCAAGTACTTTATACTGAGTAACTGGGCCTTTTTACCTAAGCAAGCATTGAGTTTCGCATAAAAAAATATGAACGGCAAAGAAGCTTGTTGTAAAGCTAGTTTTAATTCATAGCCTGTTTGATTCGAGCAAGTAGATCTGAGGGGTATTCTACACCTAGTATCCTAAAGCCACCTGATTTGGGAGTCATTGATTGAAAACTCGCTACATAGATCAAACAGAAAGCTTAAGGGGTTAAGACATTCAATAGCAGTACAATGTTAAAAAAAAAATCAATCAATAAATGAAAGATGAAAGTAATAATATACTTGTCTATATGAAGGTTAATGATTTAGAGATAAAGGTAGGAATAATTTAGAAAAATTCAGAAAAAGTTTAGTGTTCTTAGCTTAACTTTCATATTGATTAGTATTAATATCCCAATGATATACCTTACTCACACTCTACTGAACATCAATGATCCTTTTGAAAATTATTTGATGAAATTTAAAATTTTAAGTTAAATGGTATTTAATTCTAAATTCTTTCTTTACTCGAAGATGAGTAAAGTTCAAATTGGAAGGTATGATAAGTAAGATATTTTTATATTTATTGAAGATATTTTTGATATTTTATGGTGCTAACATCTTCTTAAAAATTTAATTTCATAAATAAATTAAATTTTCTTGTAAAAATAAATAATTTTAAAAAAATATAAAATTAGAGCATATTTATGAAAAATAGATGTTGATTTAATTAAGCAATTTAAGTACCAAAATAATGAAAAAATTTGAGAAATTTAATGCATATTTTTTTTCTTATTTTTCAGGTAAAAATTAGAGTGAAAATCAAGTCAGAATATCCTTAAAAATAATTTTTATTACCTTTGGTGCACGGTGGATCGGCTGCTCGATCCACAAAGTCAGGGGCACGGTCCACCGGGAACAGTATGCGATTCATAGGTGTGATCTATGGAGGGCGAAAGCTTCTTCATGTGATCCAACGATCCACGCTCATCCTGACCTAGATCAGATGGTTGATGTTGTTCCCGAGTTTGATAAGGACTCTTGGGTGTGATCTGATAGTCCAGATTCTATCCATCATATGATCCAATGGCTGAGAACATTTCTGACTTTGAATAGAAGATTAAATGTGCTAATCTGATGGCCCAGATTCCATCCATCATGAGATCCGACGGCTGTTATCATTCCCAATTTTGTTAAGGAGTGATTTTGCACCATCTGATAGCCAGAATTCAATCTGGAGTACGATCGAATGGCTGTGGTGGAATCCAGCCTTGATAAGGATTTAAACATTATATTTTGGGCAGATTTGAGTGGCCCAAAGATGATCCGATAGTCAGAAATTAATATAAAGGGTATTATATGATTTCTAAGGATTTTAGGACTCCTTTTGTGATCAAAAAAAGATGAAAAATTCATCTATAAATAGAGGGTTTGGGAATAAGTCTTAAGAGTAGAAAAAATTAATAGAATAGTAAAGAAAAAATAAAAAAAATAATATAGATTTAAGGATCCAAAGAGAAGAAGAAGAAAAATCAGTTCGCTCTATGAAGTATGAAGGAAGAAGGAGACGTTATCAACTATCTTTTCGATGAGGCTGGACTGATCAACTTCAAATTTTTATTACAATTTTATTTTTATTTTATTTTATTATTCTTTTTAAATTTTTTGTACTTAAATTTCAATTTTAATTAATGCAAAATTTATTTTCTTGCACTTTAAATTTCTATCTTTTATTTTTTGCAATTAGATGCTAAAATCTAATTAGTAGATCTTAGTACCAATTTATCTTATACTTTTTAAATTTTTATTTTTTATTTTTATTATAAGTAGATGTTAGGATCTAAATAGTAGATCTTAGTACCAGATTTATTTTTCACACTTTTAATTTTTATTTTTTGACTTAAATTACTTTCTTCAAAACTTTATTTTTTTTATAAAATCAAAGATTTTAAATCAAATCATGCCTTCTCTATGGATTCGACCTAACTCACCACTTTCTAAGTATTTTTAATTTTTGTTGAAGTCAGAATTAGATTGATAATCATGGTGTCCTAACGACAACATCACGATCGTATCAATAATTAGATCTGAAAATAAACTAATTTAGATCTAATCTAAATCATAAATAATCAGATCTAATAATAAAAAAAATTAAATCTAAAGTCATATTAATTCATATCAAAATAACCTAGCTCTGATACCAGTTGAAGAAAATTTATGATAGTGCAGTACATGCAATTTTAAAATTTTATGCAGTAAAAATAATAGATTAAATAATTTAATTCTAATAACGTGTATAAGATCTAATCTTATACTATCATATCAAAATCTTTGATATAAAAAATATATATTTTAAATTTAAAAATAAAAATTACATCGATCTCATCGATGCTGAAATTCTAGATCTAACTACTAGATATACCATAGGAATTAAAACAAGTTAGAGATCGTTACCAAATAAATTTTGATCTTGATCTTCTCTAGTCTAACAATTAGAGAGGGTATTCCTCAGGTCATTCACAGCCACACAAAGTCATCTGGTCTCTATAGAAAAATTCATGCAAAGACTAGCAGAGATCAGGGGCTCGAAGATGCTAGTCTGTGAACAACTTTGACAGTTGATCTCTTCCTTCTTCTACAAGAATCTTGGATAGTCCAAAGTGATAGAAGATCTAGAATAGGAAGAGAGGAAGAGGAGAAGAGGCTCTAAAAAAAAATCTATAAGAAAATTGATTATGGGATATCCCAGAGAGGGGTCCCCTTTTTATAGACTAAGAATTGGGACTTTCCAAGAAGGGTGCCATGAATCAACACCAAAACCTTCTTTTGGCATCCTAAAAAAATTTAAATAAATTATTAAGATGTGAATAAGGAATTTAAAGTCTCACACACTAAAGAATTATTTAATAAAAATAAAAAAAATATAGCTCCAATAATATATCATATACGATAAATCTCTTTCCTAGTCTGCATCTTATCTCTAATTCAGATCGTATTTGAATTAGACAAGAGATAATATTATGACTCATCAGCTATAGCTGACCACCCTTATTAGATCCTCTCTTATGATGCTAAAATTTATAATCTAAATCCAATTAGATATAGAGAAATTGGCATGGATCCAGATGTGGCGCAAAAGATAAGGATAGAGTCCTGTCGGACTTGGACTCTTCATTTCTAATTCAATTCTAATTTAAATCAAATTTAGATTGAAACCACTGATAGAAATAAACTTAATTCAATTAAAAATTTAAATATCTCATCAAATTCTTAACCCAATTAGAAATTAGCCGAGTCTAAATCCTGATCGAATTAGGATCAATTTTTTTTTATAATCGAGTTTGATCTTATCAATCTCAATCTGAGTCGAACTGAATCTAATTCAATTAAACTTGTTCTAAAGCTCTTTACTCAATCAAATTGAGCCAATTAGTAATTTAATTACTAATTAATTCTTTATAAATGGTAGAGTTTCAGTCCCAGTGGGACTCTCCCACAGAGTCCTAGTCCAAGTAGGACTCTTCACCAGTGTCACAATCCATTAGACTCTTCAGCCATCAGATCTGATCAAATCTTCTAATGCATGTGATCCCATAGATTTAAACCTAAGTCGATAGTATAGGAATAACTTTTTATACCAATCGATATAACTATCTAGCAATGATAATCCGATGATCGGATAGGTCGAAGTGTTGCAAAGCAACCTTCTAGAACTTACTGACGTATGGTTACCGTATAATTCATCCCTTTGATCCAAATACTCAAGATGACATAGGATTTAATTTTCAATCCTAATTAAGTCAACCACATTATATTTTAACCTTTCAAATCCATCTCATAGATTATCTTGATCAAAATTTTGCTAAATTGAAATACACTGATGCATATCTCCTACCAATTCAGAAGGGTCAATTCCATCTTGACTCACATACCGACTTGATAAGTACTTGACTGCACCAATATCTTTTCATCACTAAGTTAGAAACTCAGATGGTCCCATACTAAAGTACAGTGAGCTGCTTACAAATCATCATGGTGGTCTCAGATCGGAGGAACACTTATTCTCCTATCCTTCACAAGCTACTGTTGACAGCAGGGTGCTCGATACATGGTCACGTTCGATGCGAATGTACTCCTATATTTTATCTGTATGCCATAACAGTGTTTCCATGCTCCTTGGTTAAGAGGACAACCAATTCATATAGCACACAATAATCTACACTTGATATCACTATCATCCTAGTAATGGCATATCGTTTGGTCGCGAATATTTTTAAGGACTTAACGACAAATCCTCCTTTGTCGATTAATAATAGTCCTAAGGACATCATTACAATATAGAAGTTCAAAGATGGTCAATTTGTAATAAAAATATCAAATAAAATTTATTAAAAATTCATATATAATTTACAAGATGAGTACAATCATCTAACGATTGACTTTGGGACACATTTTCCAATAAAAAGAAACTTTGGACATAAGCTAAATGCTAGAAAAGATAAATGCTTATTTGTAGGTTATCCTAAAGAGAGTATAGGATATCTCTTTTACCATCCTACTGAACAAAAAGTGCTTGTCAGTAAATATATCATTTTTATGGAAAAGGAGTTTATCCTAGAAAGAGACAGTGGGAAGAAAATTAAACTTGGAGAAGTTCAAGACCTACAAATAGAAGCATAAGATAATCCTCAACCAAAAATATCCATTGATGAGGTATAACTATAAAATATACCTCCTCTCCGAAGATTGGATAGAGTGTGAAATGCACCTCTAAAGAATAGGTTCGTTATTGAGAATAATGAAGCACACATTATTGAGAATGATCAACCTTTGACCTATACGGAAGCCGTTATGAGTAGGGACTCAGATAAATGGTTAGAGATTATGAAATCCGAAATGGACTCTATGTATTCCAACCAAGTATAGACTTTAGTTGAAGCACCAGAGGATGTGACCCCTGTTGGATGCAAATGGATCTATAAGAAAAAGATTGGAGCAGATGGCCATGTTGAAACCTATAAAGTCAGATTGGTGGCTAAAGGTTTCAGGCAAAAATAGGGTATTGATTATGATGAAACATTTTTACCTGTTATCATGCTCCAATCTATATGGATTATGCTTGCAATAGCAGTATACCATGATTATGAAATTTGACAAATGGATGTGAAGACTGTCTTCCTTAATGGTTATCTTGAGAAAAAAGTTTACATGTCTCAGCCAAAAAGATTTGTCTCAAAAGGAAGAACAAATCAGATATGCAAGCTTAAGAAATCTATTTATGGATTAAAGCAAGTCTCAAGAAGTTGAAACATCCACTTTGATGTAACAGTCAAAGAGTTTGGCTTTATCAAAAATGTGGATGAACCTTGTGCATACAAGAAGATTAGTGGGAGTGCCATTATCTTCTTAATTTTATATGTGGATGACATACTTTTCATTGAAAATGATATCCCAATGTTGCAATCGGTAAGACATGGCTATCAAGTAAGTTTTTCATGAAGAATTTGAGTGAAGCATCCTATATATTAGGTCTAAAAATCTATAGGGATAGATCTAAGAGGATATTAGGCTTGTCCCAATCTAGATACATAGATTTAGTGATAAAAAGATTTAGCATGGATGGGAGTAAAAGAGGTTATTTACCTATGAGTCAAGGCATACATCTCTTTAAAAGGATGTCTCCTAAAATACTAGAAGAGAAAAATAGAATGAGTTCTATACCCTATGCTTCGACAGGAGGGTTGATTATGTATGCTATGCTATATACCAGGCCTGATGTTGCCTTTGCTTTAGGCATAGTTAGTAGATTTCAAGCTGATTCAGGAGAAGATCATTGGAAAGCAGTGAAAAATATTCTTAAGTACTTGAGAAGGACTAATATATTTTTTTGATATATGGAGGATCTGATCTGAAACTAGAAGGTTATTCTGACTCCAGTTTTCAATCAGACCCTGATGATAGCAAGTCCACTTCAGGGTATGTCTTTGCTCTAAATGATGGAGTAATTAGTTAAAAAAATTCTAAGCAATAGACTATAGCTGACTCAATGACTGAAGTAGAGTACATAGCTGCAAGTGAAGCCATCAAGGAAGCTGTCTGGATGAAGAAGTTCATCACTGAGTGGGTGTCATTTCTAAGATTGAAAATTCAGTACCATTTTATTGTGATAATACTAGAGCAGTTGCTCAAGCAAAAAAATTGAAGTTTCATCATAAATCTAAGCACATTCTTAGGCACTTCCATCTCATTCGTGAAATAGTCGAAAGACAAGATGTAGTCATTGAACAAGTAGAAACAAAGAACAACATAGCAGATCCGTTCACTAAGGCTCTACCTCAGCAGCAATTCGATCACCACCTCGATGTATGGGGATAAAATATAAGGATGATTGGCTTTAGTGCAAGTGAGTGATTGAAAGGAATATGCCCTACAAGCCAATCAAAATTTATATTTTGATGGATTTTCCTTGTAATCTTCCAAACTCATGTAATTGATATTGTATAAATAAAAAGTTTTTATTTTTCATCATATGCTGTATCTTACTACTATAATGATTATGATGAACTCCATAAATTGGGGTAATAGTTTTAGAATTATGATGAGTTCATACATATGAGACATAAAATCTTAAAAATCCTGATTTAAAATATTCCTAGTCATAGGAGCATTGAGTAGGGGATCAATGTTCTGGATAGACTAGCACTTCCTATATATGCTCGATGGAGAGGATAGCTGATCTCGTAAGCCACTTATATGAGACACTAATATAAGGATGTGGGTGCTCATTAGACAATAAGTTCACTGAATTGATCTGACTTAAGAAACATCTTATGGAATCTACTTATCCGTCAAAAGATGTTTTCTTTTAGTGAAAGTTGTGCATGTAATCCTTTGATCTGAGACTATCATAAAATCTTATATACATGAATCCATATTTTTGTTTATACTCATTCATGACTTAGTCATGTATGGGGTGATTTGGATATAGTAGAATGTGTATGGAAGTTGTGAGTAGGTCAACATAGAATTGATCGCTCCTAGTAAGAGGAGATCGCATCGTACTTACTCTAATCGATTGATGATTCAGAAAGCCTTTTATCAAAATAGGATAAAAATTAAAAAAAGTTTTTAATATTTTATTAATCAAATCATCATTAAAGATTAAAAAAAATATAAATATGATATTGGATTTGACATCATTCTATATCCAGAATCATATTCAGGATGAAAATTGATCGCATGATTGTATTGCATGGTAGCTTTCTACTGAAGGATATTTTTGATATTTCTATTAAAATTTTATATCTTTTAGATAGACATGATACATTTCTAGACATCAATCTTATCTTGTGAGTTTGATCGAATTAAAAAGTTTAATTCAAACACCAATTAGAAAAGATTCTAATTGCTGAAATCAAGTTAGCTCGATTGGATCTAGATCAGTTAGATTAAATTCTAATCAAATCAGATCAACTTGCATCAGACCCACTACTAGCTAGATATAGAACTCAATAGGTCACACACAAAGAGAATTGATTAGGGGTCTAATTGGATTAGATCATGTTTGTAAAATAGACATGCTAGCACTATTAGAAATCCTAGCTCCTTGTTTCGAATCAAATTCGAAATTGATTCCAGATTGGGCTAATTAAATATAAATTAATTTAAATCAATTTTGAATTTGAGTTGGATCAACCCATGGCTTTATGAACCAGGGCTTGGGAGCCATATAACTAGGTCCCCACATGTCAAGAATTTTTTCTTGCATATGGGATGAGTTTTGTGCGCAAAAGACCAAGTAGCATCCTATGAGATGGGATGCCCCTTTCCTCATCCTTATCCATTGTTTCCATGCTGAAAAAATACTCGAAGAATCATGAGTTAATTCTAGGTGTAGAGGAGTTCTTCTGTGGCTAAAACATTATGTAGTTTAATCATGAAAATTGTTTAAAGTTTGAAGCCTAGCCAAATCTATCCATGCACCTAACCTAGAGTCCATGTTGTTAAGGACTCTAATCTAATTGTCACGCCACTTCTTATCTCAGAATTTTTCCATGCCATCTCTAGGTTAGCACCTCCATTTTAGTCCATTGAATGGCCAAAAAATGTTGATGAGTGGTGGAGAAAAAATGCACCCAGTAAAGCCTCATGATGCATCAGAGAAACATCGGGAAAAATATTTCGAAGAGTCTTTCTGCGTGAAGCGTCTCTCGGATTTCTTTCCCAATATTTGCCATGTGTCTAAAGCATCCATATGGGTGTGGAATTTTGAATTGGAGTGTGACATATTCTGGATAGGCATGAGATGGTGTGTGGAGAGGGTGCGAGTCAAATCCGAGAGCACCCCATCGCTAACTATTTAAAGGGGGCTGCACCAGGTATTTGTTCATTCAGATTTCTAATTTTTTCTCTTCTTTCTTACATCCTCTCTCTATTGTCTAATTAGTCTCTTCCTTTTCTTATTAGAATAAGTTAAAAAATAATAAGAACAAGTCCGAATTTAGGACAAGTGCCTATGAAGAGATAAAAGGAAGATAAGGAGAGAAGAAATATAGGGATAGGAAGGCTAGGAGGAGAGGAAGAAGGTCTTGAGGTCCTACTGTCCAAAAAAATTTTTAGAGTAAAAATTTTAGAGGAGAAATCATCCTAAGGAGTTGGTGTCCTGATCATAGCCCTGTGTGGATCATCGTTGGAGGGCGAACACTTGTGCACTTGGTGAAGGTTCTGTCGAAATTTGGATTAAACATTGCTGGTATTCTTCATAGCTTGAATTTTATTATGAATAAATATTATATAATTGTTAATCATCAAGGAGGTGCTAGTTGAAGGGTTTAATATTTAAAATTTTATAATTTTTAAAATCTATTATGCTTTCACTGTGCATATTCACTCTGAAACCCTACATATGTACTAATGGACTCTCTACTTGTGCCATAAAGCTCTAGGTCACCTTTTTTCAGACCTTTGATATTCTATAGTCGCTATAATGAATTATAAATATGCGATCCACAAGAAATATCCAATATCCAAGTATCAAAGTCTGAGCTACTTAATGAAAAATAGGTCTGTATCATATACACACCTTTTGGTGCTATACTTGCACCCTGCTTCAATCTTGCAAGATAATTCTTGCAATTATTCTCCCATATCTAAATTTACTACAAAATAAATAGATAATATCCATAGAGATATCTTTTGCCTTCTTTTTTTGTAAATATTATTATTGATCGATCCAGGATTAGGGATATCCAGAACATCAGAGTTCTTCTCCGCTATGAATCTAATTTGCAAGTTCCTCAACCAATCCACATAGTTTGAATTGGTCAACATATTTTTATTTATGATTTCATGTAGTGAAAATAAAGAAGTCATAATATAAATTTAAATCTATATAAATAAAAAATAATAGTATAAGCAGATCATTCATGTTTGACATGCATAATTAGATGAGGTCTTTTAACTAGTTATGTCTCCTACTATTTCATCAGATACCATAGTCTTCTCATATGGTAAATGAGAAATTCTAATCTGATTTCTTAATGGGGTTGAGACTCTAATCACTCAATGAAGCCTTGTAGATATCACAACAAACCTCAATAAGTTCAAAGATAGAAAAACCTATCCAATTGTATCTCATGCAATTCTCAACATAATCCTTGCCTCTAAAAATACTCGTAGCCTTGTGGATATCATAACAAACTATAGTATTTTTTAGTTAAGTCAGATCTTTCATTTTCATACAGTCATCTCTGAAAAATACTATCCTTATGAATATTACAACAAAATAATATATCCAAATATGCCATAAAGTATATAATATGCACCAAGATAACTCCACATCAATTCTCATAGCAAGCTTTGTGGATATCACAATAAACCTACTATGATCTTTGATAGAGTATTGACTAGGCATGAAGAAAGGCATATATGGTGTTCAAAACACTGAGCAACCTTTATTCAAGATTCAAACTAATCCAAGTTGTCAAGAAAGTGTGAAGATTGGTGGAGGTCCTCTTGTTGCTTTTTTTAGATACTAATAAATTGGTCAACCAGCAAACAGAACCAATTAAAAACCACTGCACTTGAAACACTCCCTAGACATCAATTGATTAATCGATTCAAGAAATAGGTTAGCTACTAGTTCACAATACTATGACTTAATATGATTTTTGTGAGTATTTTAATGATCTCATGCACATCCAAATTCAACCAATCATAACGATGCACTATTATAGTTGTATCTTTATAAATATAACAACTAATCATAGCATCTAATCATATCTCTAAGATATGAAATCATAATCATACAACATGATTATAACATAGCAACTTTAGAATATCATATGCATGAAGTACTAATAACATGCATCAATATAAAATACTATTTTCATGGTTCTTCTTCTTGGGACATCACAGTGGCACCCCTACACGCTATAAGAGTATCCCATGGAATGGAAAGAGAGGGTCTTTAATATTGAGAATTATGTCCTAAAATCAATCATGTGATGATTGAGTTCATCCTTATATATAAATTATTGATTATTAAATAATAGTTATTCTGATATTTTTTATCACAAAGTGACATCTTTCTTGAGCTCTTGTACTGTGATGAAGTCCCTAGAACTATACTAGTGTACGATAAAGAGAGGATTTATCGTATAGTTCTTAAATAAGTTCACGATCAAATGATACATCATTACGGAATGATGACGTTTATCGAGTGAAGGTCGTTGTATGCCATATGGATTGGCTATCCTCTTAACCAAGGAGTGTGGTGACATTGGTATGACATACAGGTGAGATGTAAGGATATATCGTCACTGAACAAGTGACTCAACTGTTGAGTGTTCTGCTGTCAAGAACTGCTCGCGAAATACATAGGTATAAATGTCCTTCAGTTCTGAGATCACCATAATGACTTACAAGCAACTCACTGTGCTTTGGTGCCGAACTACCTGGATTTGTAATGCAGTGATGGAAGGATGCTGGGTACAGTCAAGTACTTGTGAAGTCTGTGTGTGGATCAAGATGAGATTGACTCCTTCAGATTATTGAAGTTGATGTATTACTGTATTTCAATATAGTAAAGTCTTGGTCAGGATAATCCATGAGATGGATTTGAAAGGTTGAAATACAATGTGGATGAAGCAATCTCGGTTGACATTTAACCTGAGACCATCCTAGAGCATCCAGAGTCAAAAGGATGAATTATACGGTAACCATGAGAATATATTCTAGAATATTTTTTTATGATAATTTGACCTATCTAGATATCGAAAACCATTGCTAGATGATATCTCGATTAGTATAGAAATTGGTTCCTGTGCTACTAGCTTAGTGTTTGAACCTACGGAGTCATGCACACAAGTCAGACAAAGTAGAAAAAAATTAACCTATGTTTATATATCCAATCTAGAAGTACTTGACTTGATTGAACATATAAGCTAACTTGATTGAGAATTAAGTTATAGGTCAAATGGGATTGAAGAGTTGACTATGTCTAGCTAGCACTACACATGAGGTTTAGGTTCAATCCGGGGATAAATAATTTTTATCTATGATCCATGGAATATATGAAAGATTGAATTTAAGTACTGATTAATTTTAGATTAGATCTGAATTAATTAGACTTAAATAGGTCCAAAATCTAAGTTAGACTTGGTACAAAGGTCCTAAAAAGTTTAGGATTGACAGTCTTTCAAAATTATTTTGAACCGACTTCGAATTAGATTCGAATCGAACCTATTTTGGATGAGATATGAGTATTTATACTTGCACTAAGAATATCCACTCATGAAGCATGATCAAAAATTAGTTTGGTGCATATTTGGGGTGTCCCAAGTGGGTGTGGGAGTGGGTGCAAAGTGCATGTCACAAGTGATGGTAATTATATCTCATGTAGGAGTCCTTCTTTCATGAGTATTGGATCAATTCAAATCAGATTTGAATAAAGAATCCTCCTTTCATTGGATCATAAGAATCATCTATAAATAGAGAGGGTCTCTACCTATGGATGAGAGAAGAGAATAGAATAGCAAATAAATCAAATTGAGAGAAGAGAAAAAGAGAGAGAGACAGGCATGTGAAGAGAGAGGTCCTTCATCTTCTACATCTCTTCCTTTGTTGTTGCCTCCTCTCCTTGGGTGTGGATCCTTCTTAGGCATCCTACCTACTAGTGTGAGGTGTCACATCATCACATCTCATCTCTCGATTGATTGTGTATGCGAAGCCAATTAGATTGGAGTTCATCCTGCTTTCCTGCAGTGTCTGACGTGCATGCGAAGTAAAGGGTTTGCATATCCAGGCCTCCGTGAAAGTTTATATCAGATAATTCTATTGTGATTCAGATAAGAATTTGATCCTTAAACAAGTAGAATATTAGAGAAAATTTTTAGATGCAACTTGGGCATTATGGAGTGAAACTGTTTCATCAGAGCAAGCCTGAAATATATGCATACAAAATAAAATTTTTTATGATTATTTATATGAGATATAATTTAAATTTTTTATATAATATTAAATCTCATTTAAATCTATTTATATAAAATTTCTAATCTAATTTTGATTGGATTAGGGGTGCCTAAACAATGGTTGATTGAGGTTGTTATAAATCTGTTATAACAGAATTTTGCTGTTGTTGAATTTTTGATGAAAAATAATATGAATTAAAAATTTATTTTAAATTTATTTTTATATAATTTTAATTTTATTATTTTTTTATGAAGTGAAGATTATTTTAGATTTAAATTGGATCTATTTTGATAGATATTTAGATCTGAATTCTATCGTAATTTAGCACTGTGCGAAAATAGATTTTATCAGAAATTAATTTCTTATACATTCACATTTGCATCTAATTATTTTTTTATTCGATATCAAATCTAAAATTGATATTTTATAGTCAGTATAAGATAAGTTTTAGATTTGATATGATGTATATGATACATCAAATCTAATTGGATTAAATGAAGAACATAATTGATGAGATCAAGGATATGTTCATGATATAAAATAGTTTTATCAATAATTGTATGTTGATGTAATTATATATAAAATTAGATTTTAGATCTTAGTAGCTTAGTACTTGAATTGATGAGATCACCAGACTGTCCAATCATAAGAGATTGAAGAGATTAATCTCTCTTTTTTGCCTATTCGATGGGTTCTCTTATGATATGTAGGGGTGTCGTTGTGATCCAGTTTCATGAAAAAAAAAGTGAACAGACTTTTATGTATTATTTTACTCATAAATATATTTAGATTAGATCTAAAATAATTTATGATTCATTATAATAGGATAAAATTTAGATATAAAATTATTTTAGATCTGAATTACATGTTACATATGATGTAATTGGTATTGATCTAAAAGTTATCATGATACATGAGATGTATGAATGAAGTTTAGATCATACCTATGTATGTTTAATTATTAAATATATTATGAAAATTTATTTTCATATGTTGAAACATATGGTATGCTTCTCTTGAAACCCTTATAGAATAGTTCTACAAACTGAAACACATATTTCACACACTTAATTTTGAATTAAATTTGAGTAATCTAAAATTGAGAATTGAAGATCATTAAGACACCACATAATATGATGAGCAAAAGATTAGCATGGATCAGATCCTTTTAATGGGTTTGACCTAGGGTTAGGAACACATATGGATATAGTAGAGAAATTAATTAAATCTAATCAAGTATTGAATTAGATTGGATCAGTATTTCTCTAAATCAATCTCAATAGTTAAAGTTTGATCAAGTCCATGTGTTTGAGCCTAATAAATGGACCATGATCATGGCTCCATGGTTGAGCCAAATCTTCTGGTGTACCAAATCAAAACTAATTAACCAGTTGGTGCCAAGGTAAGTTTGGCAGATTCGATCAAGTAATTTTTAATTGAGAGCTATTCACCTAGATGCATCTATGATGAGTTAAGGGCAGATCCCTCCCATTGATCTCACTTACCTGGCCAACATGGTAGATTATGTTTTGATTAGGTCACTAGTCGATTGGTGCAGACCCATGCCATTAAGGTGAATTAGTGTGACTGATTTTGATGTCTTTAGAGCAGCTTGTATTTAATCCTTTACATGACTTGATGAAGTTAATGGAAGGATTTGCAGTTTGCAGGTCGACTTCTTCTCTTATTCTCAGGTCAATGAAATCAAATCTTCTAAATTATTAGGTCCATAAAGTGATAAAGTTATAAGATAACTTGGTCATTGCCTCGCATTAAGGTGTGTGATAATGAGTCCAATATTCTAAATAGGCATTGGAGGCGCCACACGCCTGGTGTCTATTACGTATTGGAATTATCATTCATCATATGACCATCATGATATACCTTCAGATCAATGCTCAGGTTGGCTGAGCCACACTCGGACCTGGACATCTATTTGTTGGATGCACTTGATGTATCATGTTAGTGGTTAGACCTAATTAGGATTTTCAGTGGAGGTGCCACATGCCTATTGAAGGGATGTCTGGGGCAAAACCCAATGCTAGAAGTTATTTGGAGAAATAATTGGTTATGAACCTACCCATGGATGCACTAGGGTTGGCTGAGCCACACTCAGGCCCGAATGCAGTCCATGTGGATTTTAGTACGCGCTAAGAAATTAATATAATTCTTCGAGTTGGAGGTAGAGACTACCAATTCGCAAAAAAATAGTAGGTGGACCTTTAGACTAAAGTCTATATTTTCAGGATTAAAAAAATAATCATATACTAATAAGTTAATGTTTTTGCCTTTTAGTTATGGCCAACATACTATCCCTCCGTTCGCTATTGGATAGTGACAAGCTCACCAGGCCCAACTTCGATAGCTGGTATCAAAAATTGAAGATCGTGTTGGAGCATGAGAGGATTTTGTATGTCCTTACAGATCAAAAACCTGAAGAACTTGCAGTCAATGCTTCTCCTACTGCGAGAGACACTTACATGAAGTGGCTCAATGATTGCATGACTGTGTGTTGCGTGATGAGGACAGCTATGAACGATGAACTTAGTCATAAGTTCGAGGATGCACAGTCTGAGGAGATAAATCAAATGTTGAATGAGTCCTTCGGTACTCCTGAGGATGTGGAGAGACATAAAACCTCCTATACAGTGTTCAATGCTCGTATGCAAGAGGGAGCTTCAGTCACTGATCATGTATTATACATGATTGAGTAGATTGAACATCTTAGCAAACTTGACTTTCCGTTGCATGAACAGTTAGGCAAAGATGCTATCCTCAATTCGCTACCAAAATTCTACCTACCCTTTCTCAGTCATTATAGAATGACGAAGCTTGCAGTAACTACCATGGTTTGCTAGGATTACTGCAGACTTTTAAGAAGGATCACCAGCTTCAAAAGGAGCCAGTGAATTTAGTGAAAGATTCATCTGTAGGGCATCAATTCTCTAAGAGAGGAAAGAAGAAAAAGATGCAAAAATCCCATGCTATCGATCCCAAGCAAAGCAAACTGTCAAAAGTTGACAAGAGCCAGGCAGAGTGCTTCTTTTGTAAGAAGCTGGGTCATTGGAAAAAGAATTGTCCTGCTTGTATAGCCATCCTTGACCCAAACAGGCCTAAGAACAAAAGAAAGAGGCAAGTAGTTGCTTCACAAGGTATTTACCTAATAACACCTTGTAATTTCTCTATTTGTGATACTACTACCTAGGTATTGGATACCGAAAGTCCTATTAATATATGCAATTCATTGTAGGGACTGCAGGTAAGTAAAAAATTTTGAGAGGGCGAGTGGTTCCTTAACGTTGGAGATGGAAGCCTTGTTCCAATTCTGGCCTTGAAAACTTTGCAGCTTGTCTTCGAGTCAGTAGTGTCATGTTAGATGATTGTCATTATTGTCCCTTCTTTATGATGAATGTTGTCTCTGTAGGCCTTTTGGCCAAACTTGGTTACAAGTTTATAATAAAGGATAAATTTTGTGATATCATAGCGAATGATACTACAATTATGTATGGACAATTAAAATATGACATATGCATAATATCATGGCCTGTTAGTGTAATGTACACACCTAGTAAATGCTCCAAAATAGATAATGTTAGTGAATCCTACCTTTGGCATTGTAGGCTTGGTCATGTGAACAAGAATAGGATTGATAGGTTGATCAAGGAATGTATCCTTAAGATAGATGATTGTGAATCATTGCCTACCTGTGAATCTTGTCTACTTGATAAGATGACTAAGTCACCTTTTAAAGAAAAAGATAAAAGAGCCAGTGATGTCCTAGGTCTAATACATACTAATGTATGTGGGCCTATGAATATAAGTGCCAGAGGAGGATACTACTACTTCATTACGTTTACAGATGACCTATTGAGGTATGGGTATGTCTATCTTATGAAGCATAAGTCAAAATCATTTGAAATGTTCAAACAATTTCATGCTGAAGTAGAGAAATAAATTGGAAAGAGTATTAAGATCCTTCGGTCAGACTGAGGAGGTGAATACCTCACCAATGAGTTTTTGACATATCTGGAAGAGAATGAGATTCTCTCATAATGGATCTCTTCTGGAACACCACAGCATAATGGTATGTTCGAGAGGAGGAGTCGAACCTTGTTATACATGATCCGATCTATGATGGACTTTTTCAGTCTATCAATATTCTTTTGAGGATATGCTCTAGAGACTGCCTACTATATTTTGAATAAGATGCCCAGCAAATCTATCGATAAAACTCCATATGAGATATAGACTGGACTTAAGCCGGTGCTCTCACATCTTAGGGTCTGAGGGTGTCCAGCTTATATCAAGCATTTAAAGATAGATAAGCTTGGATCGAAGTCTGATAGATGCTTGTTCGTAGGATACCCAAAAAAAACTAAAAGGTACTAAAAAGGTGTTTGTTAGCAGTCGGGAAATCTTTTTGAAAAAAAAGTTCCTTGGTGAAGGAGCTAATGCTTGTAAAATTGAACTTGATGAAGTTCATGAGGTAAAAGGATTGACACATACAGAATTGGGTTTGATTGGTGAATCGAATCTAGAGCTAGTAGAGGCACCATTAAGGAGATCCGGTAGAGATCGCATCAGCCAGACAGATGCTATGATTTTTTGATCTAGGATGGTGATCCTATTGAACTTGATGAGAATGATGAGGATTCGATCACCTATATGGAGGCAATGCAAAGGCCTGACTCCCAAAAATGGCTTGAGGCCATGAAGTCTGAGATGGAGTCTATGGAGATCAATAGTGTCTGGACACTAGTTGATCCGCCCAAAGGGATAAAACTTATAGGGTGTAAATGAATTTTCAAGAGAAAAAGAGGAGCGGACGAGAAGGTAAAGACCTATAAAGCCCATCTAGTTGCTAAGAGTTATCGTCAGTGTTATGGTATTGGCTATAACAAGATGTTCTCTCCTGTGGCAATACTCAAGTCCATCCGGATTATGCTTGCTGTCGCTGCACACTTAGATTATGAGATTTGGCAGATGGATGTCAAAACTACTTTCTTAATGGAGAGCTAGAAGAAGAGGTGTACATGATACAACCTGAAGGGTTCATATTCACAGACGAGTCAAAAGTGTGCAAGCTGAAAAAGTCAATTTATGGACTTAAGCAAGTATCGAGGAGTTGGAACATGCATTTTGATAAAATAATCCAAATGTATGGCTTCATTAGGAATAGAGAAAAGCCTTGCATCTACAAATGGGCTTCTGATTCTGTGGTCATTTTTTTTGTACTGTATGTGGATGACATACTGTTACTAGAAAATGACATCCCGACTTTATAGAGTGTGAAGCTATAGTTATCATCACAGTTCTCCATGAAGGACTTGGGAGAAGCATCCTACATCTTAGGAATGAAGATCTATAGAAAAAGATCTAGAAGGTTGCTTGGATTGTCCCAATCCACATACATTGACACCTTGTTGAAGTGGTTAAACATGGATAATTTCAAGAAAGACTATCTTCCGATAGGCCATGGAATTATTCTTTCAAAGAAGGATTGTCTGACAACACCTGAGGAGAAAGGGTGCATGAGTAGAATATCATATGCTTCGACGGTGAGATCTATCATGTACGCTATGACATGTACGAGGTCGGATGTGGTCTATTCATTAGAGATAGTGAGTAGGTACCAGTCAGATCTGAATTAAAAGCATTGGAAAATTGCAAAAGTAATTCTTAAGTATTTGAGAAATACTAAAGATTAGTGGCTTATCTATGGAGACTCAAATCTGAAACTTGTGGGATATACTGATTTTAATTTTTAGTCAGATTGTAATGACAACAGAAGCATGTCAGGCCACGTATTTACCTTGAATGGAGGAGCTATTTATAGAAAAAGTTCCAAGCAACATACTGTGGCCGATTCTATATACGAAGCAGAATACATTGCTGCATCGGATGCTGCAAAGGAGGTGGTATGGTTACGAAAGTTCATTATCGAGTTGGGAGTTGTACCTTCCATTGATGGTCCTGTCCTACCGTATTGTGACAGCTCTAGTGCCATAGCTCAGGCAAAAGAACCTAAGTCGTACTATCGCACTAAATATATTCTATGCCACTATCACCTAGTGTGAGAGATCGTGAATCGAGGTGACGTCGAGCTTCAGAAGATCGATAGAAAAGAGAACCTAGCTGACCCCTTTACTAAAGCTCTCGAGATCAAAGAGTTCGATGACTCCAAATGTAAGATGGTTATAAAATACTACCCTGATTAGCTTTAGTCTAAATGGGAGTTGTTGAGAATTGTGTCCTAAAATCAATCGTGTGACGATTGAGTTCATCCTTATATATGAATTATTGATTATTGAATAATAGCTATTCTGATATTTTTTATCACAAAGTGACATCTTCCTTGAGCTCTTGTACTGTGATGAAGTCTCTAGAACTATGCTAGTATACGATAAAGAGAAGATTTATTGTATAGTTCTTAAACAAGTTCACGACCAAATGATACGTCATTATGGGATGATGACGTTTATTGAGTAAAGATCGTTGTGTGCCATATGGGTTGGTTATCCTCTTAATCAAGGAGTGTGGTGACACTGGTATGGTATACAGGTGAGATGTAAGGGTATATCGTTACTGAACAAGTGACTCACCTGCTGAGTGTTCTGCTGTCAAGAGCTGCTCGCGAAACACATGGATATAAATATTCTTCAGATCTAAGATCACCATAGTGACTTGCAAGCAACTCACTGTGCTTTAGTGCCGAACTACCTGAATTTTTAATGCAGTAACGGAAGGCTATTGGGTATAGTCAAGTACTTGCGAAGTCTGTGTGTGGATCAAGATGGGATTGACCCTTCCAAATTATTAGAGTTGATGTAATACTGTATTTTAATTTTGTACAACCTTGGTCAGGGTAATCCATGAGATAGATTTGAAAGGTTGAAATACAATATGGATGAAGCAATCTTGGTTGACACTTAACCTTAGGCCATCCTAGAGCATCCAGGGTCAAAAGGATGAATTATGTGGTAACCATGAGTATAGGTTCTGAAATATTTCTTTGCGATAATTTGACGTATCTAGATGTCGGAAACTATTGCTAGATGGTATCTCGATTAATGCAGAAATTGGTTCCTGTACTATTGGTTTAGTGTTTGAACCTATGGAGTCACGCACACAAGTCAGACAAAGTAGAAAAGAATTGACCTATGTTTATATGTCCATTTGAAAGTACTTGACTTGATTGAACATATAAGCTAACTTGATTGAGAATTGAGTTATGGATCAAATGAGATTGAAAAGTTGACTATGTCTAGCTAGCACTACACATGAGGTTCAAGTTCAATCTCGGGATGAACAATTTCTATCTATGATCCATGAAATATATGAAAGATTGAATTTAAGCACTAATTAATTTTAGATTAGATCTGAATTAATTAGACTTAAATAAGTCTAAAATCTAAGTTAGACTTGGTATAAAAGTTCTAAAGAGTTTAGGATTGACAATCTTTTGAAATTATTTCAAACCGACTTCGAATCAGATTCGAATCAGACCTATTTTGGATGAGATATGAGTATTCCTACTTGCACTGAGAATATGCACTCATGAAGCATAATCAAAAATTAGTTTGGTGTTGATTTGGGGCATCCCAAGTGGGTGTGGGAGTGGGTGCAAAGTGGATGTCAAAAGTGATGGCAATTATATCTCATGTAAGAGTCCTTCTTTCATAAGTATTGGATCAATTCAAATTAGATTTAAATAAAGAGTCCTCCTCTCATTGGGTCATGAGAATTATCTATAACTAGAGAGGGTCTCTACCTATGGATGAGAGAAGAGAATAGAATAGCAAACAAATCAAATTGAGAGAAGAGAAAATGGGAGAGAGACAGGCGTGTGAAGAAAGAGGTCCTTCATCTTCTACATCTCTCCTTTGTTGCCGCCTCCTCTCTGTGGGCATGGATCCTTCTTGGGCATCCTAGCTGCTAGTATGAGGTATCACATCATTATATCTCATCCCTCGATTGATTGTGTATGCGAAGTCAATTGGATTGGAGTTCATCCTACTTTCCTGCAGTGTCTGACGTACATGTGAAGTAGAGGGTCTACATATCCAAGCCTCCATGAAGGTTTATATCAGATAATTTGAGATTTGATCCCTGGTTTCATTATGATTCAGGTAAGAATTTAATCTTTAAATAAGTAGAATATTAGAGAAAATTTTTAGATGCAACCTGGGCATTCTGGAGGAAAACTGTTTCCTTCCCTTCAACTGGTATCAGAGCAAGCTTGAAATATATACATGTAAAATAAAATTTTTTATGATTATTTATATGAGTTATAATTGATATTTTTTGGATAATATTAAATCTCATTTAAATCTATTTATATAAAATTTTTGATCTAATTTTGATTGGATTAGAGGTGCCTAATCAATGGGTGATTAAGATTGTTATAAATCTGTTATAACAGAATTCTGTTGTTGCTGAATTTTTGATAAAAAATAATATAAATTAAAAATATATTTTAAATTTATTTTAATAAAATTTTAATTTTATTATTTTTTTATGAAGTGAGGATTATTTCAAATTTAAATTGAATCCATTTTGATAGATATTTAGATCTGAATCCTATCATAATTCAGCACTATGCAAAATAGATTTTATCAAAAATTAATTCTTTATGCATTCATATTTACATCTAATTATTTTTTTATTTGATATTAAATCTAAAATTAATATTTTATAGTCAATTTAAAATAAGTTTTAGATTTGATATGATGTTATGATACATCAAATCTAATTGGATTAAATAAAGAATATAATTGATGAGATCAAGGATATGTTCATGATATAAAATAGTTTTGTCAATAATTATATGTTGATGTAATTATATATGAAATTAGATTTTAGATCTTAATAGCCTGATACTCGGATTGATGAGATCATCAGATCATCCGATCATAAGAGATTGAAGAGATTAATCTCTCTTTTGCCTATTCGATGGGTTTTCTTATGACGTGTAGGGATATCGTTGTGATCCAGTTTTATAAAGAAGAAAAGTGAATAGTTTTTTATGTATTATTTTAATCATAAACATATTTTGATTAGATCTAAAGTGATTTATAATTCATTATAATAGGATAAAATTCAGATATAAAATTATTTTAGATCTAATTATATATTACATATGATGTAATTAGTATTGATCTAAAAGTTGTCATGATACATGAGATGTATGAATAAAGTTTAGATCATACCTATGTATATTTAATTATTAAAATATTATAAAAATTTATTTTTATGTGTTGAAATATATGGTATGCTTCACTTGAAACCCTTGTAGAATAGTTCTACAAACTGAAACACATATTTCACACACTTAATTTTGAATTAAGTTTGAATGATCTAGAATTGAGAATTGAAGATCATTAAGACACTACATAATATGATGAGCAAAGGGTTAGCATGATCAGGTCCTTTTAATGGGTTTGACCTAGGGTTAGGAACACATATGGACCAAGTAGAGAATTAATTAAATCTAATCAAGTATTGAATTAGATTAGGTCAGTATTTCTCTAAATCAATCTCAATAGTTAAAGTTTGATCAAGTCCATGTGTTTGATCCTAATAAATGGACCATGATCATGGCTTATAGTTGAGCCCGAATCTTTTAGTGTGCCAAATCAAAACTAATTAACCAGTTGGTGTCTAAGGTAAGTTTGGCAGATTCGATCAAGTGATTTTTAATTGAGAGCTATTCACCTAGATGCATCTATAGTGAGTTAAGGGCAGATCCCTCTCGCTGATCTCACTTATCTGGCCAACATGGTAGATTATATTTTGATTAGATCACTAGTTGATTGGTACAGATCCATGCCATTAAGTGAATCAGTGTGACTGATTTAGGTATCTTTAGATCAGCTTGTATTTAATCCTTTATATGACTTGGTAAATTAGTGGAAGGATTTGTAGCTTGCAGGTCGACTTCTTCTCTTATTCTCAGGTCAATGAAATCAAATTCTCTAAATTATTAGGTCATAAAGTGATAAAGTTATGAGATAACTTGGTCATTGCCTCCCATTAAGGTGTGTGATAATGAGTCTAATATTCCAAATAGGCATTGGAGGCACCATACGCTAGTGTCTATTACGTATTGAAATTATCATTCATCATATAACCATCATGATGTACTTTAGATCAATGCTCAGATTGGTCGAGCCACACTTGGGTCTAGACATCCGTTTGTTGGATGCACTTGATGTATCATGTTAATAGTTGGCCTAACTAGGATTTTCAGTGGAGACGCCACACGCCTGTGAAGGGATGTCTGGGGCAAAACCCAATGCTAGAAGTTGTTTGGAGAAATAATTGGTTATGAACCTACCCATGGATGCACTAGGGTTGACCGAGCCACACTCAGACCCAAATGTAGTCCGTGTTAATTCTAGTACCCACTAAGAATTAATATAATTCCTCGAGTTGGAGGTAGAGGCTACCAATTCATAAAAAATATGGGAGGACCTTTAGACTAAAGTCCATATCTTCTGGATTAAAAAATTAATTTATATACTAATAGGCTAATATTTTTTTCTTTTAGTTATGGCCAACACATTATCCCTCTATTCACTGTTGGACAGCGACAAGCTCATGGACCCAACTTCGAAGCTGGTATCGAAAGTTGAAGATCGTGTTGGAGCATGAGAGGATTTTGTATGTCCTTACAGATCAGGCACCTGAAGAACTTGCAGCCAATGCTTTCGTGCTGTGAGAGAAATTATATGAAGTGGCTCAATGATGCACGACTGTGAGTTGCGTGATGAGGGCGCTATGAACGATGAACTTAGTCATAAGTTCGAGGATCGCAGCCTGAGGAGATATTCAAATATTGAATGAGTCCTTCGGCACCCCTAAGATATGGAGAGACATAAAATCTCCTGCGCAGTGTTCAATGCCCGTATGCGAGAGGGAGCTTCAGTCATCGATCATGTATTAAACATGATTGAGCAGATTGAACGTCTTAGCAAACTTGGCTTTCTGTTGTATGAACAGTTAGGCAAGGATGCTATCCTCAATTCACTACCAAAATTCTACCTACTCTTTCTCAGTCATTATAGAATGACAAGTCTGCAATAAACTATCATGGTTAGCTAGGGTTACTGCAGACTTTTGAGAAGATCACCAGCTCCAAAAAGAGCCAGTAAATTTAGTGGGAGGTTCATCTACAGGGCGTCGATCCTCTAGGAGAGGAAAGAAGAAAAAGATGCAAAAATCCGATGCCGCGATCCCAAGCAGAGCAAACCATCAAAAGTTGATAAGAGCCAGGTAGAATGCTTCTTCTGTAGAAGCTGGATCATTGAAAAAGAAATTATCCTACTTGTATAGCCACCCTTGACCCAAACAGCCTAAGAACAAGAGAAAGAGGCAAGTGGTTACTTCATAAGGTATTTATATGATAATACCTTATAATTTCTCTATTTGTGATACTACTACTGGGTATTGGATACCAGAAGTCCTATTAATATCTGCAATTCGTTGCAGGAACTGTAGGTAAGTAGAAAATTTTGAGAGGGTGAGTGGTTCCTTAACATTGGAGATAGAAGCCTTGTTCCAGTTCTGACCTTGAAAACTTTGCAGCTTGTTTTCGAGTCCAGTAGTGTCATGTTAGATGATTATCATTATTGTCCCTCCTTTATGATGAATATATCTCTGTAGGTCTTTTGGCCAAACTTGATTACAAGTTTATAATAAAGGATGAATTTTGTGATATTATTGAATGATACTACAATTATGATGGACAATTAAAACATGGCATATACATAATATCACAGCCTATTAGTGTAATGTATACACCTAGTAAATGCCCAAAATAAAGAATGTCAGTGAATCCTACCTTTGGCATTGTAGGCTTGGTTATGTGAACAAAATAGGATTGACAGGTTGATCAAGGAATGTGTCCTTGAGATAGATGATTGTGAATCATTGCCTACTGTGAATCTTGTTACTTGGTAAGATGACTAAGTCACCTTTTAAAAAAAAGGTGAAAGAGCCAGTGATGTCCTAGGTCAATACATACTAATGTATATGGGCCTATGAACATAAGTGCCAGAGGAGGATACTACTACTTCATTACGTTTACGATGATCTATCGAGATATGGGTATGTCTATCTTATGAAGTATAAGTCAGAATCATTTGAAATATTCAAATAATTCTGTGTTGAAGTAGAGAAATAAACTAGAAAGAGTATTAAGATCCTTCGGTCAGATCAAGGAGGTGAATACCTCACCAGTGAGTTTCTGACATATTTGGAAGAGAATGAGATTCTCTCATAATGGATCCCTCCTGAAACATCACACATAATGATGTATCCGAGAGGAGGAATCAAACCTTGTTAGACATGATTGATCCAAGATGGGCTTTTTCAGTCTGTCAATATCTTTTTGGGATATGCTCTAGAGACTGCCTGCTATATTTTGAATAAGGTGCCCAGCAAGTCTGTTGATAAAACTCCATATGAGATATGGACTGGATATAGCCAGTGCTCTCACATCTTAGGGTCTGGGGGTGTCCAGCTTATGTCAAGCGTTTAAAGATAAATAAGCTTAGATCGAAGTCCTATAGATGCTCATTTGAAGGCTACCCAAAGAAAACTAAAGGAACTACTTCTACCTCACTGCAGAACAAAACGTGTTTGTCAGCAACTGGACAGTCTTTTTGGAAAAGAAGTTCCTTGGTGAAGGAGCTAATGCCTGTAAAATTGAACTTGATGAAGTTTATGAGGTAGAAGGATTGACACATATAGAATTGGATTTGATTGGTGAATCGAATCTGAAGCCAGTAGAGGTACCATTAAGGAGATCGATAGAGTACCGCGTCAGCCGGACAGATACTATGATTTTTTGTCTGGGATGATGATCCTATTAAACTTGATGAGAACGATGAGGATCCGATCACCTATATGGAGGTCATGCAAAGTCCGACTCTCAAAAATGGCTTAAGGCTATGAAGTTCGAGATGGAGTCCATGGAGATCAATAGTGTCTGGACACTAGTTGATCCATCCGAAGGGATAAAACTCATAGGGTGTAAATAGATTTTCAAGAGAAAAAGAGTAGCGAACGAAAAGATAGAGACCTATAAAGCCCGTCTAGTTGCTAAGGGTTACCGTCAGTGTTATGGTATTGACTATGACGAGATGTTCTCTCCTATGGCAATGCTCAAATCCATCCAGATTATGCTTGCTGTCGTTGCACCCTTAAATTATGAGATCTGATAGATGGATGTTAAACTACTTTTCTTAATGGAGAGCTGGAAGAAGAAGTGTATATGATACAATCTAAAGGTTCACATCCACAGACGAGTTGAAAGTGTGCAAACTGAAAAGGTCAATTTATAGACTTAAGCAGGCATCGAGGAGTTAGAACATGCATTTTGATAAAGTAATCAAAATATATGGCTTCATTAGGAATGGAGAAGAGCCTTGCATCTACAAATAGGCTTTCGATTCTGTGATCATTTTTCTTATGCTGTATGTGGATGACATACTGTTACTAGAAAATGATATTCTGACTTTGCAGAGTGTGAAGCTATGGTTATCATCATATTCTCCATGAAGGATTTGGGAAGCATCCTACATCCTAGGGAGAAGATCTATAGGGATAGATCTAGAAGGTTGCTTGGATTGTCCCAATCTACATACATTGATACCTTGTTGAAGCAGTTCAACATGGATAATTTCAAGAAAGACTATCTTCCGATAGGTCAAGGAATTACTCTTTCAAGAAAGATTGTCTGACAACTCCTAAGGAGAAAGAGCGCATAAGTAGAATACCATATGCTTCGACATGGGATCTATCATGTACGCTATGACATGTACGAGGCTAGATATGGCCTATTCGTTAGAGGTAGTGAGTTGGTACTAGTCAGATCTGGATGAGAAGCATTAGAAGATTACAAAAGCAATTCTTAAGTATTTGAGAAATACTAAAGACCAATGACTTATCTATGGAGATTCTGATCTAAAACTTGTGGGATATACTGATTCTAATTTTCAGTCAGATTATGATGACAGCAGAAGTGTGTTAGACACGTATTTACCTTGAATGGAGGAGCTGTTTGCTAGAAAAGTTTCAAGCAACATACTGTGGCCATTCTGTATGCGAAGTGGAATATATTGCTGCATTAGATGCTGCAAAGGAGATGGTGTGGTTGCGAAAGTTCATTATTGAGCTGAGAGTTGTACCTTCCATTGATGGTCCTGTCCTACTATATTGTGACAGCTTCAGTGCTATAGCATAGGTGAAAGAACCTAAATCTTACCATCGCACTAAACATATTCTATGCCACTATCACCTAGTGCGAGAGATCGTGAAATGAGGTGACGTCGAGCTTCAGAAGATCAACAGAAAGGAGAACCTATCCGACCGCTTCACTAAAGCTCTCGGGTCAAAGAGTTTGATGACTTCAAATGAAAGATGGGTATAAATACTGCCCTGATTGGTTTTAGTCCAAGTGGAATTGTTAGAAATTGTGTCTTAAAACTAATCATGCGATGATTGAGTTCATCCCTGTATATGAATTATTGATTATTGAATAATAGTTATTTTGATATTTTTCATCATAAAGTGATATCTTCCTTGAGCTCTTGTATTGTGATGAAGTTTTAGAACTATACTAGTGTACGATAAAGAGAGAATTTATCATATAGTTCTTAAATAAGTTCGCGACCAAATGATACGTCATTATGGGATGATGATGTTTATCGAGTGAAGGTCGTCGTGTGCCATATGGGTTGGTTGTCCTCTTAACCAAGGAGTGTATGACACTGGTATGACATACAGGTGAGATGTAAGGATACATCATCACTGAATAAGTGACCCACCTGCGAGCATTCTGCTGTCAAGAGCTGCTCGTGAAACATATGGATATAAATATCCTTCAGACCTGAGATCACCATAGTGACTTGCAAGCAACTCACTGTGCTTTGGTGCCAAACTATCTGGATTTTTAATGCAGTAACGGAAGGCTACTGGGTACAGTCAAGTACTTGCGAAGTCTGTGTGTGGATCAAGATGAGATTGATCCCTCTGGATTATTGGAGTTGATGTATCGCTGTATTTTAATTTAGTAAAGCTTGGCTAGGATAATCTATGAGATGGATTTGAAAGGTTGAAATATAATGTAGATGAAGCAATCTCAGTTGATAGTTAATCTGAGACCATCCTAGAGCATCCAGGGTTAAAAGGATGAATTATGCGATAACCATGAGTATGGATTCTGGATATTCCTTTGCGATAATTTGATCTATCTGAATATCAAGAACCATTGCTAGATGGTATCTCGATTAGTGCAGAAATTGGTTCTTGTGCTACTGGCTTAGTGTTTGAACCTATGGAGTCATGCACACAAGTCAGACAAAGTAGGAAGAAATTAATCTATATTTATATGTCCAATTTGGAAGGACTTGACTTAATTGAACATATAAGCTAATTTGATTGAGAATTGAGTTATGGGTCAAATGAGATTGAAGAGTTGACTATGTCTAGCTAGCACTACACAGGAGATTCAGGTTCAATCTCGGAGATGAACAATTTCTATCTATGATCCATGAAACATGTGAAAGATTGGATTTAAGTACTAATTAATTTTAGATTAGATCTAAATTAATTAAACTTAAATAGATCCAAAATCTAAGTTATATTTGATACAAAAATCTTAAAGAGTTTAGGATTGACAGCCTTTCGAAATTATTTCGAATTGACTTCGAATCGGATTCGAATCAGACCTATTCTAGATGGATATGAGTATTCCTACTTGCACTGAGAATATCCACTCATGAAGTATGATCAAAAATTAATTTGGTACTTATTTGGGGCATCCCAAATGGGTGTGGGAGTGGGTGCAAAGTGGATGTCATAAGTGATGGCAATTATATCCCATGTAGGAGTCCTTCTTTCATGAGTATTGGACCAATTCAAATCAGATTTGAATAAAGAGTCCTCCTCTCATTGGGTCATAAGAATCATCTATAAATAGAGAGGGTCTCTACCTATGGATGAGAGATGAGAATAGAATAGCAAACAAATCAAATTGAGAGAAGAGAAAAAAGAGAGAGACAGGCGTGTGAAGAGAGAGGTTCTTCATCTTCTACATCTCTCTCTTTGTTGCCGCCTCTTCTCCTTGGGCGTGGATCCTTTTTGAGCATCCTACCTACTGGTGTGAGATGTCACATCATCACATCTCATTCCTGAATTGATTGTGTATGCGAAACCAATTGGATTGGAGTTCATCCTGCTTTCCTGCAGTGTCTGACGTGCATGCGAAGTAGAGGGTCTGCATATCCAGACCTCCACGAAGGTTTATATTAGATAATTTAGAATTTGATCCCTAGTTTTGCTACTATTCAGGTAAGGATTTGATCTTTAAATAAGTAGAATATTAGAGAAAATTTTAGATGCAACTTGGGCATTCTGGAGGGAAACTGTTTCC